>NC_052613.1:7179122-7479122 GCF_016545825.1 Eucalyptus grandis
AACTGCTCCAGGTAAAAGTGATTTAGTTGTGGTCAAGGTGCATATATATTTTGCTTTGATTGAGGTCTGGAAATCTTCTATCTCTACTGAAACATGGTGAGCTTTACGAGTTTTGATTGAGCTAGTAAATTGAATGTATGTATCCAGCCAACGCATGATTTCTATTTTCTATTTCTGAAAGTCTGTTGGACTAATTCTTTTGTAGGTTAGCAAATATACTGGAAGGATCCATTTATACACTTGCACCCCGGGAACAGATTCTAGACCAAGACCCCTTTTCCATAGTTTCCGGCCGGAGGATGTTAGTTTGCAAAGTGATATTTCCCCTGATAATAAGTGTCTTGAAAACATCAGGGGTTACGTGCATGGTCTTCTAGTGTTCATAAATCAGTGGAACACACTAAGACCTATTCAACGTAGGAAGTTATTGGGGAAGCCTTTGCAACTCCCTTTAGCTGTTGAGCTCTGCTACTTGACAGATGGGATCAACCATGATGATTTGGTATGTCCATTTAATGTAATTGAAATGAATTTACTGTTAATAAATCATTTGTATTAGAATCCATTTCTTTTGCTCCTCTTATTTGATACGACCAGATGACCTCTTCTGTTTCCTCATAATTCTGCCAGGGATTGCTAAAGGGTAGAAGCAGAAGACGCACTACACCGTTGTTTGAAATAAGCCATCCATTGCCAGAAAATGCTGTGTGGAAGAAGGTTCATCTTGTTGGCAGTTATTGCAAGAAGGATAGAGAGTATACTCAGGGGTGGACCATGATGGACAAACCACTCTGTAAACTGTGTCAGTCACCTTGCATGTAAGTCCTAGTGTATTTGCGTTTTTGCTACATGGACGAATAGCTAATTGTGGAATCTTCTTTCAGGGGAGAAAATGCAAAGAGGCCTGAATATTTTGAGGATCTCTTCTGCAATTCTGGCTGTTATGAAGAATATCGCATAAGAACCAGTGCTAGTTTTATTCGTCAGGTCTAAACCTATATGCTTGTGAACACTTGAGAAACATTCTTGTTTTATTTATTCACCTGCATCTGGAGTATTAGCTCCGCTTGGAAAACGTTGTACTTTAACTACATTGCCTTTTCTTAGCCTCCATTTTTTCCACCCTCTTGGTTGACAAATTATAATTTTCAGGAACTTTTCGAATAGAACATGGTGTCTGCACGAACTGCCAATTAGATTGCCATCAGCTTGTGAAATGCTTGAAACCATTATCAGTGGGAGCCGGTGGGACTATGTAAAGAGAAAAGCACCAAATTTGGCTTCAAGGAAAAAATTGTGAGTACTTTATGGAATAATATCTCTAGTTGATGCAATTGAAGTGCTTAAGGTCATGCAGACATTTTCCCTTTTGTTTTGCATGGTTGAAGTTGAGTATGTTGTTCTAGAGCAAAAGCTTTCATGATAGATAAAATGTAAACTTCCATTTGTCTGGCAGGGTTGAAAAATTGGTCAATGATCCCACTGAGGGTAATGCGTGGCATGCGGATCACATTGTTCCTGTCTTCCGTGGGGGAGGTAAAAGTATTAATTGATTAAGTACATAATATATGAACTGGCTGTTGATTTAATTTGTCACGTGATTGATAGGACCAAATTTTCTATTTCGATTTTGCACTTCTTTTTCTAGACATTGATTCTTGTAACAAAGCATGGCTTTTTTAGAGTTCAGTATCACTGGCGTGGCCATGGTTGAAGAGCTCTTTGATCATTTCCTTCATTAAATTAGTTAATAGTTCTCTAATTTATATGCAAGATGGGTATTATCTCTATGGATAGTGATTAGTAAGCTAGATTTAAAGGATAAGTATGGTTTTTACATTAAAATAAATGCGCAAAAAAGTCAACTACTGAGGAACAAAGAAATGCACTAGAGAAATAAAAAGAGGCACAAGATGGAGATTGACCAGTGATGTCAATCTTGTGTCCGAGTTGGATTGGTGAAGTTGCAGGCCAATGTCAATCAGCTAATGTCCATCACTGGTCGATGGTGTTGACTGATGACAACAGGAATCCACTGCACTCACAGCCCTAATAATTCAAAATGTGTTCCTTTGAGTTTTTCTGTTTTGGTTTGATACTCAAAATGAAACATGGCTTTTATATTAGGAAATAAAAATTGGGAGCAGAATAGTTTTATGTGATTTACAAGTATAATTATTTGTGCAGGTGAATGCAGGCTAGAGAATATGAGGACACTTTGTGTAGCCTGCCATTTTGATGTTACCGCGGCCCAACGCGCTGAACGGCGTGCTTCAAGAGTCGAAGGTAAAAAGCGACTCAAAGAAATCTTGAGTGGCCTAAAGAATGACTGCGACATGGGACAGACTCTGGCTAAGTCAAAGGTAAAGTTCTTCTAGTTCATATTCTTTTCCATCAAGTTAGCTGCAAATTATTTCTCCAGTTCTCTTATGTTGGTATGTGATGGGGCTTTTCCTTGTCCCCAGTTGAATAGTTGTTTATGTCAAATTGGACTTTTCCTTTCTGTTCAATGCTCTGACTTGAAACTCTACTCGACTTCAGTAATGGAGAAAATAATGACAGGCAAGAAAATCTATTTTCTTTACCCAAATGGAGTGGAGAATTTGACTAAGTTCCAAGAATTAGTCCACTTTTATTTGTTCTAGCTTACATTGTGAAGCGTCAGTTAGAGTATGTATACCATTTGCTTGTTTGTTATATTTTTATGTTTGAGAACGTGATTTTCAATTTTTTTTTCAAATGCTTGTTGATAATAAGGTTAAGACTGTTGTTGGCTACCAAAACATAGTAAAGCTGAATTAGCATCCATAAGATAGTTTGCTCAATAATATACCTGGACAAACTGTCTTTTCTTTTTATTTTGAAATTGATTGTCCTTGGTCCACCTTTTAAGTTGATTTAACATGCTTTCAAAATGTAAAAGTGTAAATTTTGCACGTTTCAATTACTGAACCATTACACTTGGTCATTTTTTATATCTAGAATAAGTAAACTTATGATATATAGCTGGTTTATCAGTCAGCAGGTCATTTGTTAACAAGATCGATAGATTATATCCATTCTGATGACCATGCAATGGTCTTTGTCAAGTAGACATATCATATTATATTGCATTGTAAGAAAGTGGGAAAATGAAAGTAATAGTTCCTAAACTTTAGCTTAATGTGCAATGTATCTTTTTTGGTCTCCTTTTAAACTATTCTTAAATGTTCAATGTAATCCCTAAATTTTCAGTTTTTCAATATAGTTCCTCAACTTTCCAACAAAGTCATATTAGTCCTTTGATACTATCCACAAGTTTCCATAATTACATCATTGCCCAGATTTTTGAATATCTATTCATTTTTCTTTTTCCTACATCAAGGAAAAAATACACCACCTTTTTATTACCTTTTTACCTTTTTGGTCTTTACAAATATTATGATAGTTCCATGTAAGTAAATTTATATTATTATCTCTATAATAGTGAAAGTAGAACCTCATTTAGAGTTATACCGGGTTGATATATCAGCTATCTTATGTTTAAGTGTTTTCATAAGGATATTTATAAATGATATTAATTTTTCTATACATATAGTTTCATACTCATATTGATCTAAACCCTGTTCCCTATTTCTTAGAAAACACAAAACACAAGATTGAAAATTTTATCAGAATAAAATATTAGGAACCAGATTTGCATTATTGAAAATTTTATCAATCTAAAATATAGGAAACAAGATTTAGATTAATGTAAGTGCGAGAATTTATAAATAAATAAATTCGTTTCTAGACATCCTTATGAAAATACTTATACTTAAAGTAACAAGAATATCAACTCTAAATGAGTTTCTACTTCTACTATTATATAGATCATGAGCTAAACTTTGCTTAAGTGGAACCATTGTTATATTTATAAAGACCAAAAAGGTGATAAAAAAAAATATCATATTTTATTGTCGATTTGGGAAAATGATTGAAATGAAAAAGATATTTTCAAATCTAAGCAATAGTGTAATTATAAAAACTTGTGAATTTTATTGAAGGACAATTTAACTTTGTTGGAAAGTTAAGGACTAGATTAAAATTTTAAAGTTTAGGGACTACATTGAACATTTAAGGATAGTTCAAGGAGGCCACATTGAATATATAAAAAGTCAATTTCCCTGAGAAAGTATATTCTTTAATGTAATGGGCTAAAACCGCGCCATATGTTCAAGTAGTTTTAGCTGTGACTTGCCGCAAAGCATTTTACTGTGCTTCTTTATAACGACCAGCACTGATGCTATTCCTTTTAGAATCAGATGCATGAGGAGATCCGAGAAACGACGTCGGAAGATGAACTTCTAGTCAAGGTTCCTGGAAGTGCCTACTCTGAAAGACACTGAGATATCGGGTCGCATGTGTTGAAGGGTTGCGGCCTTCAGTGAAGCATCTCTCCCATACAAGAGGTGAGTTTAACCAACATGCCATAAGATATACACATTTTGATCGGAAGTTTAGCTCCATACTCTACAATGTTTTTTTTCTTCCTGTAAAATGAAACTTGCAATAATTCTGGCAGATTTGCAGCGCCATCGGTGTGATTCTTCATCTTTTGATAATCTCTTGGTTTCCCGCCCATATTCTGTCAGTGGATCCAGCAGCAAAACTGCATTTTGCGGGCAAAAGTATTATTGCCTTGCAGCTAGGTTTGCCGGCAACAAGCACGTGAAAGCGGCTAAAACATGATGATACAATTGGCAAGAACAGGATATGAATGATGTCCGGTATATCGGTGTACTCTTTTTTGTAGCAGCTTCTGCCAAGCTTTGTCTTTTACTTTATCTCAGACACTGCCATGAAAACACTAGGGAGCCCAGTGGCGGTTCTGAGAATTTAAAGCATCTTTTTCTTCTGTAAAGTGCCATCTTTCTGGCAGAAACTACATTCCATCCTTCAGAAATATTTGAAAATTAAGGGCCAGCGTGAAGCATGCTAGAGTGCGGGCATGGTGGGCACGGGCATGGCGGGCGCGGGCAGCCGCCCGAAGTTACCATATTTGCTCTCTTTTGCCCAAGCAGTTCCATTCCATCTGTTACATAGATTAAGATTTAATCTCAATTTCATATTTACCAGTGACACAGAAGTTACCATATTTGTTCTCTTTTGCTCAAGGAGTTCCATTCCATCCGTTACATAGATTAGATTTGATCTCAATTTCATATTTACCAGGGGCACATAAAAGGGACTGAGCGCGACCCCTCGACATAACCCTTGTTTCTTCTCATTCTCATTCCTTGCCAACCCTATCGGTGACCATGGTGGCAATTTTGGAGTTCCCAATCACTCTACTCGGTAGCGAGGAGAGGTGCTAAAACAAAAAACTTAAAAACAGAAAAAGAATTACATAGGTGGTGAAGATTCATTTAGGCATTGTTTGGTCTGATTCTGATTTTTGTTTTGAGATCAATTTAGGAATAAAATCGCGTTTTAGTAAAATTTTTGTTCCTAAAAATAAATTTTTATTTTTATTCTCGAAAATAGATTTAGAACAGAATCGAAAATAAATAAAAAGTTAACTCATGTTCGGGAAATAAATTTAAGAATCAAAACTAACTCTTCTTCCATTCTCTTTTTCTTCTTCTCTCTTCTTCTTCATCGATTGCCATCCGTGTTGCCGTCGTCTATTGCCGTTGCTGTCGGTTGCCAGTGCTCGAGGCAAGCCCAGCCACCAGCGAATTGGCCGGTGGCCAAGTGGGCCTCGCCGAGGCTGGGTGATTCTTGCCCAGCTACTAGTGAAGCTCGGTCGATGAGGGCTAGTCTCACCGAGGGTGGCGATGCTTTAGTAAGGTCGTCGGCCTTCATCGGCCAATTGCTAGGGCGGCGATCGGCGATCGAAAGAAGAACATGAAAGAAAGGAAAAAAAGAAAATAAATAAAAAGGAAAAAAAAAAAAAAAAAATGAAAAAAAAACTATTTAAAAATTAAAATAAATTGATTTAAAATAGAATTAATGACCACAATACCAAACGCATGTATATTTTAGAATAAGAAATTTTGGACAGTTACCAAACGGCTTAAAATGCTTAAAAATTGTTCCGGGAACAGAATAAAAAAGAATAATTTCTTATCAAAATCTATTCCCGAGAACAAAATTGTTATCAAACGTGGCCCTTTAAAAACGGAAAGTGTAAGAACCAGGTAAAGCTAGAACTTCAACCACAACTTGCTATCAAAGCTGCTCCATTAGTATTAAAAGTGCAAATAAAGAGCTCTCACACATTCCGTGAACAACAGCTTCTCTGTTATAAGAAATAAGTTCGATAATTCATGCTGGGCTTCGCCCACCTCTTATAGCTAAAGGCAACGAAAGATTTACCCACTTCTATATCACTTGACTGTACTGGAAAGTATTGGAAAAGAACGAGGCTGCGGATAGTATGTGCTTATACAGAATGGCATGTATAGTTACAAAGACAGCTTAGCCTGCCAAAGGTTAGAGCCTTATCATCCTGTTCGGCATTTTCTTCCACCAACTGCCCATAACAAAACAGAAATTGTCGCCCAACACCGCCCTTTCCTGAAGCTTCATTTTTGTTGTTAAGATAAGCAGACAAATATAATGCATACCAGATGAACAAGACCAACGACAATCGGTTAGCTGCTGCTTCAGATTTGAATTGCTGGCCAGACTTTCATGTTTCGAAAGAACTTATCATGCGTCGCCCAGTTCACTAAAACCTGCTGCAAAGAATTTGTCGGCGCTATCAATGAAGCTGTCAGGGAATTTAGAATGCAATGTGGTCGTAGTACCAGTTATCGGTAAGTCATATTTAGCAGCGGTTTCTTCACAAACTTTTACTGCTTTTTCTCTCTTCTTCCCTAGCCTGGCATTATTTCCAGCAGAAAAACCCTTGATTAGAGAGTTTCTAGAGTTTCTGCCACTGCCCCGGCTAGGCCTCAGTTTGTCTGCTTGAGGCTTTTTACTTTCAAGACCCAGCTGAACATTCTCACAGGAATTAAAAGGGGAATTGTCTAAAACTTGATGGGATCGACTTGAGGGTGAAGCATTTTTGCATGATTTCAGTAATGAGCGTAGCATGTCAATGCTGAGCTCCTGTTGAATAACACCCCTATTCTGCTCACACCTGTAACAAGCGGCAACCAATGTACCAGCTAATACTGGCATCAGGTCTGGGTCGCTGAAGAAGACAAAAGGCAGATCGCATACCTGTTTTTGTTCACTGAGCAGTCAGGTTCTGTACATTTGACAGAAGAAAAAAGAAAAACATGCTCTCAGTGGTCTCCTTTCACTGACCTTGTGAAGAATGGTAGGACTATTTCCCCACCGCAGGACTGCTTGATTCTCAGTGTGGAAGAGAGCAAAGTGACCGAGAAGCAAGAGCGATTCAATTAAAAGAAGGCCCACCTGAAAATACAGTAAAGCATGTAAGCACAAGAGGCCAGCTGAAATGCTGCCACTAATAATTTTGGCTTTCAAACGATAATGGGAGTATATAAGAAACCTAAAGCATGTAGCCCGCCTAGCCGACCAACAGACACCAAATTCACAGACATGATGACATGTAACCTTTTCAGCCAATCTACTGATGATCCCCAGCTTACAACCATACGCAGAACTTTCAATCTATAATCTCTGCTGAAATTCATGTAGCTAGACACAACTGACCCAGTATCCGATTCTTGTGAGTTTCTAATAAGATGTTCCAGTCACGATTGTGCAATAGGAACCATACCTGGTCTTTTGGTGATTTCCACTTGCTGTTACAATGAGAGAGGAAAAAACTCATCAAATGGAAAAATTCCATCTTGAGGTCCAGCCTAGCCTGAGAGGTAAAAAAATACATTAGCAGACAAGCATATTAAATGGGCATTCTCACAAAATGACCACAATATCACAGAGGACATGGCACACTTACCAGCATTTTCTGCATTATTGCAATATCAAGATATGCCAAATTGTTAAGGAACTTCAGCACTCCAGTGGCTACTTCTTCAAAATTAGATGGAAGGACATAGGGAGCCTGAAATGGAAGTGACAAAACCACTTAATCTTCAATATTTGGACCTTAGCAAAATACCACAATGTCATATCAGCTACAGACTGAAGGGGCAATTAACTTGGAAATGCCTAGTCCGAAGAATGATTCAGCCTAGACCTGATTTCAGGACGTGACAGCTTAAAATGAAACGGTGGATAGATGAATGAACATCTGGGAATATTCGTCCAAATCCAGATATCAATGTAACAACTATATCATTGTACACCAAGACCAAAAAAAAAAAAAAAAGAAAGAAAGAGGAAGAAAAGAAAAGGAAAGGCAATAACGTTTGATGTATGAGATCATCAAGCCTCATTTTTAGGCATTTTATCAGTATCCAAAATGGCAGAACTGAAGGATTTAGATGTATGAAACAGAAACTGTCACTGTGAGATGCCCAAAAAAAAAAGGACTATTCCCACCTTCTTGTGACAAAAATTAGATGACTCAAATAATAAGAAAAGCACAGGGGCAGTTAGACAAAAAATCAGTCAGGCATTAGTGTAAGGAAGTAGATTCTCTATCAGATGTTACCTGATCTTGCGACAACCTATTGTTTGCTTGTAAAAGCACGGAGGTTAACAGAGAAGGAAGACTGACTAAACCGGTTTCTGAGATAGCAGAAAGAAGCAATGCCACCGGTTGCTTTGAGCTTGATGTGGTTTCATCTTTTTGCTGACCACAGTTGTTCACCAACAATTTACAGTCTTCCAGAGGTATAGAAGGTTCAGCAATATCCTCCGTCAGGTTTTGCTCTGTTTCAGCAGTAACATGAATCGTGACCGGACTACTATCCTGCTGAACTGCACTATCTCCCATAAGAGCCTTTTCACTGTCCCTAACAGCAGATTGTGCCTCATTACTCTTCATTATCTCGCTGCCTTTATTTGAAGGTAAAATCTCAGATACCCCAGGTGAGGGCACTACTCTGCTACCACCCTCTTCATGATGTCTCTGATTGTGAAAGGAGTTATCCTCTGAGAAATTTCCCAAACCTGCAGAATCCACAGGTTTAGCTCCAGCACTTTCAAATCCCCCTTCAGTTTCTGCTGGGAAAAATTCCCGGTCAATACTATTTTTTGCCCCAGGCCTGGCTGTCAAAACTACCAATAGATGAATGCTCAAAACAATGGAGGAAGGAAATGGGGACCCTTCAACCTGGGGCCGATCATAGAGTGCAAACAGATCTCGCAGATGATGAATCACCTGATAGGCAATCAACAATTCCAGCAAGCCTTCCCTCATTTGGAGCTGTTGCTCATCTGGATTGATGTGACCAATTATTGCTGTCACGGTCCAAAGGAAACCATCTAAAACTTCAGATGTTATTTCGAAGTTTTCAACAGACGTTTTACTTGAAATTACGTTGTTTCCAGTGCTACTGCTAATGTTTAAAGATGCTGCAATCTTTACATAGTTTTCGAGAGCTGCTGATAGCATGGGTACAATAGGAGGCAACAGATTCTGTGCAAGAAAATAACTCCGGTTTGCAGGCACTGAGAGCACCACCTTCAAAAGTTTCAAAAGATGCACTGTCACCTGGCAGGCTTCAGGCTTTGACGTATGAGAGGCAGGGAGGGCAGAAGCTATGAAGTCAATCAAACCAGCTTGGCGTGAAGCCTGCAGTTCAGGGTCCTTTCCATCTAGAAACTAACAAACAATAGAATGTAGAATAATCAGAAGGAAAAGCACAATCGCCTGAAGTCACAAACAAAATAGCAACCTCTCAAGAATGACACATGTTGATATCTACTGGCACAAAGAAGTCCAAATAGCATTTAAGTTTCAAGTTTAAACACGGATGGAAAGATTGATCTTTGCCCATATTGGGTTTGCTTCCCCCTGGGGTCCTATAGAGATTCTGTTTCACCTATAAAGGGAGCAGGAGAAGAAAAAATCGGCCTGCCCCATTCCAACAACTAGTATAAATCAATATTTTCCATAATGTCACCAGAGCCAGCAGTTAACTACAGAAATACAAGGATGGGGACAACCACACAATGAGTACAAACTGAAAGTTTACTTATAAATGTTTTTGAAGATGTCCAAATGTTTTTGAAAGTTTTGCAACCTTCAACCTCTGCAACCAAATGACAATAGTTGATACTATCTGATAATTGAAAAACATGACATACTAGGTATCGAAGCATGTTACAGAAGTTGAAGGTTTGAATTACAAACAGGTGATGGAAGTGTGGATACAGAAGTACAAAACTAAGTACCTTAATCATGTCAGCAATTATCAATCCTATACTTGGAGCCCCTTCTTTTCTAGCTTGCCGAAGTCTTTGAAGTTCTTGAAGCCACCTACCAATTTTGGCCCTGGCTGTCCCTACTGCTGTCCTATATCCAATACTAGTATTTTCAGAACCAAGCAAAGGTTCAGGATATTCATATTTCAGAGCCATAAGCCTTTGGCGAATCCTTTTAATTCTTCGTTTCAGTGAATGCTGAGCTACAGCGTTGCCTGTAGCCAGAGTAGTTGTGCCTGGACTTACATTTGCTTGATCATCTTCATTACTATCTCTTCCCTGAGACTCCTTGTTTACATACCGCCGTAGTAAAGGCGAGGATTGATCTCTGAAATCCATTGAAGCCCTCTCCCTAATTTGTTCCAGATAAAACTTGCGACGCTGTTCACTCTCACGAAGTCTCTCAGCTAATTTTTGTGCAAGAAGTTCAGCTTCTTCTTGCTGGGCCTTTGCTCTAACTTCCTTCCTCCGAAGCTGCTCCATTGCCCTGGCCTCTCGTGCCGCACTTGATGCTTTACGTTCCTCTTCTCTCCTAACTTGTGCCTCTTCCTTTTTTCTCTGTGTCTCTGCAAGACGTTGTAGTTTCTCAGCTTCAATGAGTTTTCTACGTTCTATTACCGCTTCCTCTCTTGCCAAATCTTCTCTCTGCTTTGTTTTCATCACCTGAAGTTTCTCAGCTCTCCTCACCTCAGAATCATGGAGCTTCTGACGCAACATGAGCTTCTTATTCTCTCCATTTAAGGAAGTGATGAAACGAACTTCATTAACTTTGGTGCTTTCATCACCAGCTCTCCTCACAACCTGAGCTAGAAAAGCTTCATGTCGAGATTCACTGCGTTGATGACGAGCATACATTCCTTCCCTCAACTTCATGCTGCGGACGGCTTGCCATTCATTCACACGGTTCAACTTTTCTGATGTGCGCTGCAACTTTTGCATTCTCTCATTCTCTAACTCAATTCTGATCCTCATAGCTCGTGCATGTTTTTCCTCTGCTTCCTTTTTCAAATCCAGAGCAGTTTTCTTCTTCTTCTCAGGGGACATTAGTTTATCATGCAGAGTTCGTGCACGCTCAGCACTTTTCCTGTTCAGTCCTGGGGAATGCGAGATACGTGAAGAGACACGAATTGGAGATGAAAGTATCTCCTCCCAGTTCCTCTTCTCCTTCCAAGCATCTAAGGTCTTCCATGAATTTATGTTTCTTTTTTCCCTATCATTTCCACAAAATGGACCATGCCTTTTTAAATGATCCACGTATTTGGGCTGTCTCTGAACTGTACCCTCTGACAGGACTTTGTCCTTCCGAGCAATCAGCTTCTCTGGTTCAGATCCTTGCTCTCTGGAGCTCTTTCTTGCAGAGCAAGATGCACTTCCATTCTTCGAATGTGGCTTTAAAATGTCAAAGTCTCCTGGAGAGCGTAAGTTTTGGGAAGTGACATGGCCATTTTGTCCAAAATTTACTTTGCTGGGCCTCCCTGATGAGACCTTTTGCATCTCTACAGTCGAGCTCCCACAGACAAGATCAGAGCTTCCATTATGCTTTCTAGATTTTGGGGATGTATCTTTAATACTGACAGTTGTATCACTTTTTCCATCAGACTTACTTAGACTGTCCAGCATATGTTGGCATTTTATACACTCAGATGCCAGAGAATTTGCACCGTCGGCAAGATGAAGACTTGCCCTTTCATGTTGTATTTTCCTGAAAGCCTCAACAGATGAAGATAGTATCTCTGCTTTGTGGGGTGAAGTCGTCATTCTACGTACCTGCAAGCAGTATAGAGCGGCTGATGAAATTTATTGGAGAGGTAAGTATAAGAGGTTTAGCTCCCAAAAAATTGCAAGGGATCTGATAAACTATCAGGAAAGAATTTACTACGAGATCATATCTTATTTTAGCTGCAAAGAGGTTGATAAATTTCATAGTGACCATGATTCCGGGAAATCTAATTAAGGCCCACTGCAGACTGCTTTGCCCAAATGATAGACAAAACAACAAAAATGTTGAATTACTCCACTTATTCAGTTTCATTAACATAGTAACAGACCATGGTGCCTGTATATTACGTAAACGCAATTATATGCCCAATTAATGATTTTCACAATCGAACTGCATATTTCAGCAATATATATCATTTAACATGAGCAAATCTGGACCCAGGCTTACCTCCCAAGAGAGAGCATGTGGCCGGCGATGATCAGTCTTCAAATTTACTGGTAGTAAATCAGGAGATGATGAAGTGGACTTTTTCACATTTTCAAATTTCTCTACTCTAGAGGCTAGCTCCTTAAAATCGGATGCAGCTTCCTCCAATACAAGAATGGCCTCTTTCATCTGCTCCAAGTCACATTCTAGCTCACACAGAAGATAAAGTTCATCAACAGCCCTATTAAGATTCTCAAATAGAAAGCACCAAAGGCGCTGCCTGAACCTTTCCTTGCTTTCAGTAGAGTCATCTTCTGCAGGAACACCAATGATCTGACCTTTCGGTGCATCATTAAGAGGTTGGCCCCCAGAGTCTCCAACAGAAGCAGCTGTAGTAGACTGCCCAGAATCTTCATACTTGGTGTCTTCAGATGGAGCATCCTGAGATGTCAACCCTGTATTCAGGGATGCCACTGAATCAGCAACTCCCGGAGTCTCCAAATCACTCACCCGAGAATCTGGAACCACTTCAACAGGCACTCCATCCTCATCACTAGAAGGATGCACACCAACTGGGTACTCATTATTTATAGGTTTGAGATGCTCATTGCAACCTTCCCTGCAACTGAGAGCATTGTCAATAGGACAGATGATTTTCTCTTGGACAATCTGCAGTTCACTAGTTTCTGAAGCTACACCATTCATATCATTACAATCCTCTTCAGACTTAGGTGCTAGCGGAAGCACCTGACAGGAAACACAGGGATCTACAGGAGTAGTTGCCATGTTTCCTGTTCCGCATTATCTTGTCATATTAAGCCTGATTTAAATCAAAATGTTCCAGAGCTTATCAGTCCTTGTAACCAAAATTTGCTAGCGTAAAAATCATTGAACATAATTCCCAATCTGATATTTCTTTGACGCTGCAGAATCAAAGTATTCTCCTTTAGATCCATCCAGTCCAGTAAATTCATCAACATAGGCTCATTTTCAAGTTCGCAGGTGAACCATCACAAAAAAACAGTTTAATTTCCACATATCTTCAAGAGCTGCTGCAATGCCACGAATTGACATCCTTCGCGAAGCAGAATTTCACACGCCGGCATTAAGGAGCACATTCCCAACAACCCTGTTAGCAATAAAAATACCAAATTCAGCAACTGCAATTCTCTATGATCCTGCAAGAAAAGGCAAGCACAAGAAGCACATTTCCCTGTCACGATCAATCCTTCGAAAAGGCCGCCTCTTCCCCGAAGAGAAGAAAGAAAACACTCATCAGAATCACGACAGCACGTGGGAAAAACGAGGAAAAACGAAACTTTCCCAGAGAATTCAACATAGCCAAGCCGGGCATCGCCAAGAAAAGACAATCAAGAAACAACCCACAACACGAAACAAGCCGAAAAAGAGAACCCAACAAGCGAAACCATCGTCGTCAAACGCGAAGACAGAACCGTTCATCCCATTGACTTGCACAACAAGTAGCAGCAAACGCCCGACCTGGTCTCGAGGCGCACGCCGAAATCGCAGACCGATTCGCTAATCACTTTCCCAAAAATTCATTCGCGCCGACAAGGATCATGAGCGACCCGCATTTGGGTCGGAAGTTAGGAACCTGTTCGCGATCCGACCAAGGTCCGATGAGGCAATGGCGTGGCGAGGCGAAGCGGCAACCCCCCTGCTCCTTTTTGTACAGGAAAAGGAAGGTCATCAAGAAATAGAGAGAGAGAGAGAGAGAGAGAGGTGTCTTCACTTTCTTGGGCTCTTGCGGCTCTGCTAAAGTCGGCCCACCCTGCTTTTCAATGGAATCCAACGCTATCCCAAGTTGGAAAATTCCTCGCCCTCGGTTTTTGTGCATGTGAGCCCACTCGATCTCAATCGTATCTAGAACGGGCGACAGCTCGAGCATTGCTCATACACATGACCATCAAACTCGAGCCAGAACATGACCAAAGGAATACACTAGTGTCGCATCATGGTCTGATGACCCAAGATAGATGGTTCTAAAAGGTCTGATTTTTACGATAGAATCAAATATTGTCCCAAGTGGAAAAATTTCTCCCTCTTAGGCGACATGCATGTGAGCTCACTCGATCTCAATTGTATTTAGAATGGGCGATAGCTCGAGCATTGCTTATACACACGACCATCATACTCAAACCAGAACATAACCAAAGGGATACACCAATGTCAAATCATGGTCTTAGGAGCCAAGAACAATGGTTCTAAAAGGTCTGATCCTTACGATGGAATCCAATATTGTCCCAAGTGGGAAAATTTCTCCTCCTTAGGCGGTATGCATGTGAGCCCATTTCATCTCAATCACGCCCGGAATGGGCGACAACTCGAGCATTGCTCGTGCCCACAATTGTCGTGCTCGCACTGGAGCATAATCAGAAGGACATGGTGGTGCTAAAAGGTCTGATCTTTAAAACTGCAGAAGAATCGATGGTGTCGGTTTGATAGAAGGGTAGATGTTGAAATCTTGAGCAGTGTGTGATGTTTCGCTATTCTAGAGGTTGGTACAGCCATTATTGTTGACCGACGATAGCTACTTTCAGACTTGAAAGACACGATCAGAAGTGTCCTGTTTAGAAGATTAGCTGTTAATTTGTCCGATTTAATGATTTTTGCTCATCACGGGCTGTTTATGTTGGAAGATATGCAGAATCTATTTTAGGTTATGAATGCATTAGATCCGGATTAGATTGGATTGATATTGATTTAGATTGATTAGATTGAGATATTAAACGAAAGTAAAAATATCTCTTTTCAAATCTTCTGTATTATATTACAGTGTAACAAACATTGAATGATATACAGAAAAACAGAAAAATTCCCATGCACTCCTTCTTCCTTCTGTCTGTTCTTTACTTTGGTAAGAATAAAGATGCATTTTTTATCAAATAGTTACGGCATAAAGCAAGTTATATAATCGACCGCACTTGGTAAGATAAAGTTTTATTAGCCCATAAAATTTTATCGTGCTATGCTGACTTTTGAGAACAAAAGAATTAAGCATACTTTGGATGATTAATAACATACTATGAGGGTACGAATTTTGCTTGGAAATGCCATATTAAAGCTCCATTCATTTCGTGGAGGATATGGCATTTTTGAAAATAAATTTTCATAAAGTTGTTTTTTAGGAAAATGTAATTATTTTATAGTGTTCAGCTAAAGTTTCAAAATGAGGCGGAAAAAATATGCTGTTTGGTAAGGAAAATTTTTCCTCTATGTACTATTTTTAAATAAATTTTTCAAATTGATTTTTAATTATTTATATTTAAAAAAATCAAAATTTAAGTTATATTTTATTTTTATTTTATTTCTTTTTATCTTCTTCTTCTTCAGTCGATCACTAGCCATGGTGACGGCCTACAAGCTCAAGGCCTTGAGCTCGTCGATTTGGGGAGTAAGGAGATCGCTAGAGATCAACGATCCTTGAGCTCAAGGCGCACTTGATGACCGACGATCGGCTAAGACAAAAGTTTAAAAAGAAAGAAGAAACAAAGGAAAAAGAAAATGAATTAGAATTTTTTTTTTTTTTTTTATAAAATGGAAAAAGAAAAAGAAAAAGTAAAGATGAAAATGTTAGCATAGATGTGAGATAAAAGAAAGTGAATGGGAAAAATGTTTTCATCATCTTGAAAAGTGGAAAATATTTTCCCCATTTTAAGATTTTTTTCCATCGATGGAAAATATTTTTCCTGAATCATTTTCTGTGAAAGGAATGCAAAAAAATTTAGAAAATATTTTCCCAAAAGTTGTTTTTCGCAAAATAAATGAAGCCTAAGGAGAAAATATTCGGTGGTATTCGAGTATCACAGGAAATATTGTGTGCACTTTATATAACCAGCGTAGCAAAAAGAAAGCTCTTGAAGTCGTGACATGTGTTCAAAATGGGGCCCAATGTCACATTGTTTTAAAAACTCTTCTTTGTCTTCTCTCCTCCCTTTCTCTTCTCTCTACACGCTATCTCTCTTTTGCCAAAGGTGTGCAAAAAAGTCGAGAACCATTCATACTGCTTGAAACCAGATTGAACAAACTGGAACCAGCAATTCCCATGGGGGATCCGATTTTCAGTTCCAATTTAATGGAATTGGTAAGTACCAGTCCGATTATTGATTCGGAGCATGGAACTGCTCGCCCACCCACTTTGGAGGATTGATATATATATATATATATATATATATATATATATATATATATATTATTCATTTTACTTAATTATTTTGTAGTTTTTTTTTACCAACTATATGTAGTTATTAAGTATTATTGACTAATTGTGTCGCTTGAGTGTGCAATAAGATGAACCCTTGATTTTTTTTTTTTTTTTATTCTAATAATTCATTACTTGCTTTCTCAACTAAAACAAAATAAACAAATGTAGAGGAATGAGAGAACCGATTGGAGATCTCCATAAGAGCCAACGGCTCTTTTAAGAGTATAATACCATTCCCATGACTAAATTAGGTTGACATTAAAAAAAGATAAATAAAGCAATTAATGTTTTAACTTTTATGGAGTTTAGGATTTTAACGTGGAGTCTAATTCTTCATATATTTATAATGTTGGGAAACTTTAAGAGAACCATATCATAACTTTCAAAGAAATTAAGTTTTTAGCTAATGAGTATTATTTATTTTTTTTTCCTATCATTTTTAATCTTTAATGAAAATAAATGGCTTGTAATTCAACCCCAATATAAGGCTAAACAAACTTTGTAGGGATTGAAAATTGGTTCCATGGACCCACCAGGAATCGAATTAGACTAGCGGTTTAGTTCTCGGGCAGGTCTCAATTTCAATTTTTTAGATTCAATCCTTATTGGGCAATTCTTGGTTTTAAAGTGGGAACCGCTCAGTCGAATCATACTCACTCCTACTTCTACCTCCCTTGCACTCACTCTCTCTCCATTGCTCCCTCTCATAAACGGAGATGGTGAAAATCTCTCGTAACACACTATTCCTTCATTATTATTTTTTGGGTTAATAACCTGAAAAACCCAAAACTTGTACATTTATGACAAATTTACCATAAACTATTTTTTTTTTTGACCACTTGTCACAAAACCCCAAACCATAAAAACTTACATTTATGATAAATTTACCCCAAACAAATTTATTCGACCAAAAAACCCCAAACTAGTAAATTTGTAACAAATATATCATCCACTAAATTGTATTAATACCACAAAAAAATAACAAAAATTGTAAACTGTGATAAATGTAGCGTAAAATCCCAAATTAATATATCAGTTAACTGTCATATGTCACTTATTTGAAACTAAGTTGGTCACTTCACATTCTAGTTTGGGGTAAATTTGTTAAAGATATACAATATCCATTTTGGGTCAAAAAAATTTTTGGTAAAATAGGTTCCACGGTTTGAGGTTTTTAGGATATTAACCCTTTTTTTTTTTTCCTCTTTTTATATTATTTTCTTTATTATTTTCCCTTTCATCATTCTTTAATAAAATTTTATCAAATAATAAACTGTGCTAACATACTTAAATACAAAAATACCTGAAATATATAATAAATATAAGTATTTAATTTATAGATTGAATGTTTATTATAAGATAGAATTAAAGTTGAATATATAAATTAAAATAAGATTAATTAAAATAATTTTTATTTTTAATTTCTTAAATTAGAATTCAAATATTATTTATAAAATATAATTTCAATTTTGTTAATTTAATAAGTTTCTTATTTGAGAAAAATAACTTTCCTATATATAGACTTTTAAATCCTATCCACCTTTATCTCACCACCTCCTCCTCCATATGATAATTTTATCCTGTTTATATTCCATTTATATTCGAAATCATATCTTATCCCAAATTTTATTTCGATTGCCAAACACAATCTAAGGGGTGTACACGATATTTTTTCTCATGATGTGACAAGTACAACTTAAAACGACACGGGTCCATTTATTCGGCCTTTTCGACTACAACTCACTCATCTAACTTTCTTTCACATTTCTTACGTGTCTTACCCAAACCCACTTGTCTAATTTTCTCCTCAATACTTTCTTTTAAATCTTAAAAAACTGCCCTCCTCGATCCTGCTTTTTCACGACCAATCTTGAGATGCTTTAACCTTTTTAAATCTTAAAAAACCAAGACAACATAAAACTCGTTTGGTCATAGATTCCCTCGCAACGCCTAATCTGACAGAATCCGGTTGTTGATCTTATGTGCCACATACCTACAATATTAGATTTGCAGTGAGATATCACTTCATGGAATGAGAGCAACATAGATACTTAGATCATTAATGATAATAATTATAACACAAAAATCAATTTTTTGGACAAAAAATAATTTTTCTATTTTCATTTCCTAAACGAGTTTCTAAACAAAAATATATGTTTGATAAACGACATAAAATTTTAATTCCTACAATAGAAATTCATTTCATAATGACACAAAATTTATTCTTTATAGGCAATCAACGAGTGAGTGGCGGGGGGCAATTGGTTAGTAGCGAGGGCAAATGATGAAAATAATTTTTATTTCTCATTTTTATTCCAAAAGTTGAAAAGTACAAATTTTTACTTCCCATTTTTGTTAAAAAATATAAAAACGAAATTGTATTACCATATAGAATTCTGTTTCAAATTTATTCTAAAAAATATAAGGGAAAAGATCACAAAAAAACCCTAATCTTTGCCAAAAGTGACAAATTTACTCTAAACATTTTTTTGTAACATGAAAAATCACAAACTTTACAAACTGTGACACATTTACCCCATCAAGGATATTTTCGTCTTATTTTTTATGTTTTTTTTCCTTCTTCTTCTCTCTTCCCCATGGTGGAGGCGGCGAAGGGAAGCTAGCGTCCGGCGAGGGCAGCCCTCGACAGACACCAGCTTCCCTCTACCCCTTCGCCATGGCCGGCGAAAGGAAGAGAGAAGAAGAAGAAAAAGAAAAAAAGAAAAAAAATTTAAAAAGTAAAAAGAGCCTACAATGTAGGGTAAATGTGTCACATGAAGATTTTTGTGCTACAAAAATGTTTGGGATAAATGTGTTACGGTTGGTAAATTTTGGGAATTTTTATGCCACAGAAAAAATTGGGTAAATTTGTCACTCTCAATAAAATTTAGGGTTTTTTTGTGGTTTTTTCCCAAAATATAAAGATAGAAAAATAGAGAAATATAATAATTATTACGTGCACCTTTAACCACGGTCAATCAAGGAGAAACACATGGCGTACCGACTTATACGCCAGTAGAACAGAATCAGACAAAACACCCCAATCGCTTTTCCTAAATTTTCCCAAACATGTTCTGCCCCAGATCTGCGCCGTTGAGTGTGCTTGCCTGTGTTCTGCTACAAAAGAATTTTATAGACAAAAGCATGTCAACTTCTCCAGCTAATGCCTGACTGACTACTCATTACAAGAACGGAAGAGCTTCTGGGTTGCCAAAAAGGTCAAATTTTTAATGTCTTGGGATGCATGTCGAGCGAATATTTGTGCTCTTGGTAGCATTTTTCTTCAAATGAAGGCTCAGGACCACTTGCAAATCGCCTCCATTATTGCTTCTTGAACGTGTTCAACCGCTTCATCCACCTAAAACTCTCCCCTGCCCACTGTACTTTCTTGACTAACTAAATTTGAAAATAAAAATTTTATGATTATTGAATATTTTCAAATAAAATATATTTATATGGTTACTAAATAGACATGCGTTATCAAATGCTTAAATATTTGTCTGACGCCACCGCGGGCGGTGGTCAAATGCTTAAATATTCATCCAAAAATAAAATTAAAAAATCATTTCAAGAATTTATTTTTGAAAACTGAATGGTTATTAAATACGTTGTAAGCATCTGCCGACTGTCTCCAAGATCCAACAAGTTTCTTCAATGCTGACCCCACCAACCAGTGAGCCGGTGAGGAGGGACAAGTTAGCGCACGAGACGGGCTCTCTTTGCCCACGAGATGGGTTCTCTTTGCTTTGCCTTCTTAATGGCCACAGGAGAGTCCTGAGCTCATCCACACCGACAGCATGTGAAAAGGTCTGGCCTTTTTCGATAAAGTTGCGGACTTTCGCCTTCTTTTTCTCTTCCTTTTTCCATACACCGGAGCTTTTCACCGTTACTGGGAATTCACTCTGTTTGAGGTTGGCATTTATCTGGGTTTCCTTGCTCTTCTTTGATTGATGTGCTTTTCTTGAGGTCTGGTCCAAAGAATGTTCGTGGAAGCATCTTCTCTCTGTACAGTGTAGTCAGTAGTGTAAACACCCTCTTGAGAAAACAGACGGGGAACTATATCTAGCTGCTCACTGGGGTCTGCTCTGTTCAGCTTCTGATTCTTCTTGCTTGTGTAATTTCTCTGAAGTGCCATCGAATTTGTTATCGTCTTATATTTTAATGCTTTGCATGCCCTGTTCTTGAGGCGCTACCTTTTCATGTCATGGAAATGCTGGAACTTTTAAACTTGATTTGAGCACCCTTTTAAGTCTTGGGTTGTTTGAAGGAGAAATAAGCCTCGGTGTTCTTTTGTCCTATCAATTCGACTTCTGATTTATGAATTTCAAAGTAACAGCATTGAGACTTAGTGCGTTGGCTTTTCACGGGTGAACTCCTTTCTCCTGCAGCTCATCTCGATGACCTGAGCTATTGGTGTAGCTGCCATTGTCAGTATACTCTTAGCAATGGGATTATCCTGCCTAGCCTTGTTCATTTTTATTGTTTCATTCCCGTGGGGATTAGCTCAAGATGTTGCACGTTCTACTCTCATCATTCATGGCTCCGAGGCAATTGCAGAGACTGATGATAATTTCATTTGCGCAACTCTTGATTGGTGGCCTCATGATAAGTGCAATTATGACCAGTGTCCGTGGGGATATTCATCTGTTATAAATCTGGTATAGATCCTGCCAGACTCATGGCTTGAATGCTCTTCCTAAGGATTTCTTTAGATTGAATTCAATATTCCAGTAATATTATTTTTTGCATTCTTTCTTTTTGGTATATTTCCAGAACTTGTCCCATCCAGTTCTTGGGAAGGCAATCCAAGGTTTGTACTCCTAATCAACAAGCTTGCTTAAATTGAGCTTTTGCAAATTATGTTTACCATATCCAAGTGTCATATAATAAATGGGTAGTGATCCTTACCTATGAACCGACTTGCACAATTTCATGAATGGGATCTGATATAATGATAATGCACTTTCTCTATGGTGCCTTAAAAGCTTTCAAGAGTTTGAGGATAAGGATTGGAGGATCCTTGCAAGACCGAGTATTGTATGATGTTGGACAGTTGGGACTTCGTTGCCAACCATTTAGAAAGATTAAAGGTAGCTTGTTTGGCTTTTCAAAGGGATGTTTACACATGAAGAGATGGGATGAGCTGAACAATTTATTCAGTAAGACAGGGTAAGATTCTCATGCAAGATCTTGTGGAGTCATTGATCATAACTTGATTTCTGTCCAACCTCTTTCCAAATTAGCATATGCTACGTGCGCGCATACTATCATATAGGTACTAGATATATTACTGCCTAATAAGGATGCCTCATAATTATGTTCCAGTCATGCAGCTAGTTCTTTTCTTTGCCCAAATACCATCCATGTCGCAATACGTCTTTTATGAGAACATTGAATTTATTGTGTGATGTATTCAAGTCTTGTAGTTGAATGTGATGTTCATGATTAAATATACAACAGCAGTTCAAGAAAAAGAAACTGGTAAACAGATGGTGTCTCTCAACTGCAGGGCTATTGTAACTTTTGGACTGAATGCACTTAATGGAAGGCACTGGATCAAGGACCAAGTCTGGGGAGGGGATTGGAACTTCAGTAATGCTTATGATTTTATCAAATACACAGTTGCACGGGGATACTCCATTGACTCATGGGAATTTGGTATAAACTAGTACCATTGGCATTTGTGCTATATATCCATTTGATCGACCTCAACTTGTTTTTTCATCTCTCCTTGAAGGTAATGAGCTCAGTGGAAGTGGAGTTGACGCTTGTGTCTCTGTTGAACAGTATGGAAAGGATCTAATTTTCCTTAAGAAGATAATCAATGAGTTGTACAAAAGTTCTCGCTCAAAACCTTCTGTCATTGCACCAGGAGGGTTCTATGATCAGCAGTGGTATGCAAAACTCCTGCAGGTTTCAGGTTCAGGTGTAATCAATGCGATGTCCCATCATATATACAATCTGGGTGGAGGTAAGCTAAATTTGTGCTTACTAATTACTGATCTATGGAGTTACTTAACATCAGATTGCACTAGCTTCTGCCTTTCAACTTAGTATGATATATATTTCTTGTTATCATGTAATTCTACATCAATTCAATTCTTCATCAACTGCTGTGGCATTGTTTGATAGGATAAGTGCAGAAACCAGACCTAAAACAATTGAAGATAAAAGGTTTTATTTTGGTCACCTGAGGACTTAGGGTTTCAAAAAAGCCCCATTCAGTTCTCGAGCTCGCTGTTGATGGAATTCAGGCGTCCGAAATGATGTGGCAAGTGATCAAATATTCCATGTAGGAGCCGTGTCGGTTTCCAACACTTGAATTTGATCAATAGTGAGCTCAAGACTTGATTAGGACTTTTTAAAAATCTTGTGTCCTCAATTGACCAAAAAAGAACCTAAGTCCTCTATTAACAAACTGGACAAAAGGGTTAAGTTCTAATTCTGCGGGTATCTCGTTGTTTGACCATTATGGCACTTCCAGGTGATGATCCTCATCTTATCAGTAAGATATTGGATCCAAGTCACTTGAGTCAGATATCGGACACGTTCATCAACCTTGAGGAAACGATCAAGAAGCATGGACCCTGGGCATCTGCATGGGTTGGAGAATCTGGTGGGGCATACAATAGTGGCGGTCGTCACATATCTAACACATTTATTAACAGCTTCTGGTAATTCTGACACTCTGGACTGAAACTTTGTGTACTCTTTACTTGCCTTAGTTCATGAGGTGTATTGTGTGATTTCTTTGACATGGCTTGTTTAATACCATTCGGTGTAGGTATCTAGATCAGCTTGGAATGGCTTCCAAGTATGACACTAAGGTTTATTGCCGGCAGTCTTTAGTTGGTGGGAATTATGGCCTCTTAAACACCACGACATTAGTACCTAATCCAGATTACTACAGGTATATATACCTAGAGTTCATTTATAGTTTCCTCCATCCCCGGTTATTCCCTTTTTATCAGCATTTAGTCTTTCCTCCATACTTATGAAAGGCTAATTGGTGGACTGTTTTGTGGCAGTGCCCTTCTGTGGCATCGACTCATGGGAAAACGTGCTCTTGCCGTCAGTGGTGATGCCCCACCATCTTTACGCTGTTATGCACATTGCTTGAAAGGAAGGGTAAGGTTTCATCTCACCTCGATTTTGAGTAGGAAATTTGCCGTGAACAAACTCTGCCAACTAGGGTACCTTAACAACTAGAGTGCCAAACTGACCATTATTGGGTTGCAAACTCACTACCTTGCTGTGCATAAATTTTGTTAAGAGTTTTAACTGCTGTTAGGAATTTTCAGTGCATATGTAAAGGTTGAGGTCTCGGAGACTCTGGCCTATCACATACACATATCCTTTCGTTTGCATTCTTGAGGTTATTCGGGAGGTGAGCATAGTGCATATGAACTCAATTGTTGACTCTTGATACGATCAGCACATGACTTTCTGCCCCTGAAGTTCAAATATAAGTTGGTTTGGAGATGGATATTTTCAGGGCTGAACATCGAGTTTAATCTGCATTTTTCATCAAAAGTACTTTCTTCACCTACCGTGAGCAGTAGAAGTTCAGTTGTTCTTCGTTGTGTCGCAGGCAGGTGTGACTTTGCTCCTGATCAATTTAAGGAACCAGACTAAATTCATTATCACGACCCAGAATAGTGTTCAGAATTTGCATGTGGAGGAACAATCCGTCAACAAAGGGAGTATTCTCATTCATGGATTGAAGAAAACCGTCTCATTCGTTGGCCAAGGACCATCGCGTGCTCCACTTTTCAGAGAGGAGTACCATTTAACCCCACAAGGTGGCCACCTCCAGAGTCAAACCATGCTCTTGAATGGAAGCCCGTTGGAGCTCATGCGGGACGGAGCGATCCCGCCTTTAAAGCCTAACCTTGTTCATGCTGATTCTCTCATATCGGTATCTCCTCTATCCATTGCTTTCATAGTACTCCCAAATTTTGATGTTCAAGCCTGTGCTTGATTTGTCGGCGTGCAATCTGTGCTCTCGAGTGGGGTACCCATGTATCATATCCGCATATTTAAGTGGCGCAAGCAAGTCGATGTAGTCATTTCTAGTATGAGCATAAAAATCAAGTTATTGGTGTGTGGCCCCTATTGTATTAATCTGTTTGTGAGATTAGTATTGAAGCTCTCATGGCAAAATGTTACTAATGCCAGCATTAGAGCAATTGGGTTCTTTTCAATGTGTTCAGAGCCACTGATTATGCCAATGACATCTTGCAAAAGATTGCAGATCTTGTGGTTCTTGAAGGAATGTAATGCAATGAAACTGTTGAAGAAGTTGCCAGCTTTGTTTGCTTTTGCACCATAGAATCCTTTTTCTATAACAAGGGATTAAGCCATGGAAGATCATCATGACACGGTGATCTGAACATGAGATCTACTGCTTTATCATAACTTGAGCACATCGCTAATCTGTCCTCTCGGCCCGATGACTTAGAATAGCTGACCGGCCGACCGAACCGAACCGAACAATTTACTCATCAGTTTCCATTATTCATAGCTATGCTTGATCAAATGTGATAAGCAAGCTTGAAAATCAAGTTTCTCCTTTCAATCGAGAAGCTTAGGCCCTAAGGTGCGAATGATAATCATTTTATTTTTGGACATAATTTTTACTATAAATATTATCTAAATGAGTTTCTAAATAAAAATATGCATTAATAACGATACAAAAATTATGTTCTCAAAATAGAAATTCATTTAACAATGATCCCAAATTTCTCTCTCCCAACAACACTAGTAACGAAGGCGAGCAATAAGAGGAGTTTCATTTATATTCAAAAAATAGAGAAGTATAAATTTTTTATTTTTTTATTTTTTTTTAAACTATTTCTTGACTAAAATTTGTTTGATAAAAAAATGAAATTGCATTAGTAAACGTATTTACATTTCAAATCTTGATCTTACTAAAAATAGAATGATTATTTTGCGCATTCTCGATGAATAGACTAATCCTATAAAAAGGCCAAGGCTGAAAATCAAATGGGCGGGCCTAAAAAATGGAGAGTAACCCTATTTATATATATATAATATTTTTATTATTTTTATAAAAAAAAAGCCCGACCGGATTTGGCCCGAGTCGAGCCCGGCCCGAGTCAAAGAGTCCGATTTGGGCAGGTGCGGTCGCGAGCTCGGTCAGCCTTGAAACTCTGTCTCTCTCTCTCCCCCTCTCTCTCTGTCTCTCTCTCTCTCTCTCTAGGCTCGCTCCGCTCGCTCTCCGATGGCATCCGCCGCCGCCGCCGCCGCCGCTCCGTCGAAGCCGCAGGTCCTGGCTCTGCTCCGGTCCCTGCTGCGCACGGCGCGCGAGTTCCACGACTACAACGTGCGGGAGTACACGAAGCGGCGGGCCCTCGACGGGTTCCGCCTCAGCAAGGACCTCGCCGATCCGTCGGCGATCGCCGCCGCCTTCGCCGACGGGAAGAGCCAGCTGGAGGTCGCGAGGAGGCAGGCCGTCGTCTACTCCCTCTACGCGCCCGAGGTCAAGAGCGTCATGGAGCTCCAGCGCTGAAATCGATGGGAGCCCTCGCCGTACGCTTCCTCGATTGCATCATCATCTGGCTGGTCTTCTTTTGCTAGGGTTCTGTTCGGATACGCGGTCCGGGTCAACGGCTAGTATGCGAAGGAGTTCCATTTTTGTATTATATTGCGGAATTGAGGATTGAACGGTGTATTGGGATACGCAGTTCAGCTTAATCAATGGTGAAATCGTAGTTTTTGAGATCTCTTTCTTGCTGGTTTTTGAGCTGCTATGCTTGATGACTCTGAATTTTAGGGACTTTGAGATTGGTATGTTCAGCTTCTTGATGTGATCATTGCTCTGTGGATATGCAACAGGGATTGATGGATGAGTGGATTTGCTTGATGGGAATTCTATTTCCTTGTTTCCCCTCTTAATTGAGTTATGTTTGTTTCTGTGTCGTTTCTTGGTTCGAAACGCGTGATTAAGTTGCCATTTGGTTATGGATTCATGGCTTGGAGATGGAGCTGCGGTGCAGAGTATGCTGCATTAGAAAGGATGTCTAATTTTTTTCTCAGTTATGGTCATTTGGTTACATAGGCTTAATAGATAATCGTGCGAGGATCTCTTCACGGCCAGTCAGGGTGACCTAGTACTCTCAAATTTCATTGAACAAGGGAATGCTTCTGTATCATTAGTTTAGAAATTTCAATTTGGTTGTGGCCCTGAGGAACAGCTCATGCTGTTTGTATCGATCTATTATGTGCTTCTTTTGTGCTACAGAATGAGGATTTTTGCATTAGGTTTTGCTTAAAGTTAGATACTTTTCAGAAGTATTCATAGAAGGTGGAGGGTTCTTGTTTCGTTCTGATAGTGCTGTGATCTTCGTGCTGCCACAGTTGTTTGTTTAAATACACAGGCTGATCAAAGTTGAATTCGCTCCACAGCTCGAAAGTTTTGTTGTGTGAGCTGGTGTCTTATCAATGTCTTCTGAGTACAAATTTTGTCATGTCTAAGGCGTGAAAATTATGTCATGTTATGCCAATAACCTGCAGATAAATGCAATCATGAGATAATTGGTTTTTGTAGCTTGAAGTGCGAGGTGAGCTTGAGTTCATTGTGCTTAGGAGATCATGATATGCGTAAGGCCTAGTGAGCTTGCACATATACTATTTAACTTTCAGTATTGTCTATTCATTCATTTTAGTGAGGTGAGCATGTGAACCACAGGAGGCTTCATCCTTTGTTTTTGGGCTTCATAAATGAAACCAGTAGGAAAAAAATGTTAGCGTGCAGCTGGAAGACCATAACTTTCGGTGAAATTGCATCTTTCGTTGTATTGTGCTTCGTACTTTTGAGTGATGGTGAGTTTTTATTTCTTTTGTTGGACAAAGTTGTGAGTTTATACCAGCTTTGAGTTTTGGATGTTTGTCTCGTCATCACTTGTTCCTTGAAGCATGGAGTGCATTTGTTCATACATCTGGGCATAGCAGGTAGAAAGTGGACTAGGATTTTTACTTTATGGAAAAGTTTGAGGAAATTCGTTGCTCAAGGTGTACTTCTATGAGCTCTCTTTGGATCTTAAATGAGTGAATACTACGCATTAGCTTTCAGTTTCATGTCCAAGAATGAAGTTAATGAACCAATTTGTACCTCAAAGAGTATATGACAATAAGCTCTTGCTCTTTGATGACTGCAATTGTACTTGGCACGTAACTTTAGTCTTCAAAAGTACCAAAACATATCATAGGCTCTCTTTGGCGTTTAAATTGGTTGATGCTGGAGTGGAACGACGTTTCATACTCAGAGTCAGTTCTTGAGTTCTTTAGTCAGATTCAGAATGCATCATAATAATTCACCTTCTGCAAATGAAGGCTTGCTCCATTAACCCCAAAACACGGCTGTGCTTGGGGATGGTGCCATGAGACGGCCTGGATGAAAACTCCAGCCTTGTCCATTGCCACTTTGTCAGTCGCTAATTTTATGTTGAAAACACAAAGATGAGCCCGAAAAAATGCTTAGCAATAGCAGAATGAATGGTTGCAGCATAGCTTCCAAAATCTCTCTGGAGAGCATCCATAAGCATTTTCATGGCATGTTCTTTACAGTGTACAGGTTGCGAAGGCAGTACAGGAGAGAATTCGTGAAAAATCACAAGAAATGATACCAAGACAACAGATAGAAAATGACGGAAGGGTGTCTTGGAAAACAAATGAGCGGTCAGAATCCTACTTCCCAAGCAAACGGCGTCCACGCTGATTCGCTCCTTTAACCCGATAATCAAGCTCCTCCACATCCTTATCGAAATGATCCAGAGCTTTGTTACTCCTGCAGCATGTATGTAACATTACGATAAAAATTAGTAGTGGCCAAATAGTGTTAAAAGAACAACAGATTGCTGGACTACTGTGTAGTATTTATCAGGGGAAAAAGGGAAAACAGCACTGTCCATACTCTATTTTGATTCAGATCAAACGAAGAGCTTTTCTATCAGGTCATTAACGAGGATGACTCGGAGATAAGTATTGATGTGATCATATGAGAAATAAAGCTGTAAAATATATGCACAAGGATCTTATTAAAAATTACTCTCAACGTATCACTCAAGGTTGGTAACAATTAGTGAATGTGCTTATTCAGAAACACTGAAACTCTGCGAGTGAAAAGCTCATGCTCATTCCCAACATATTTACCACAATGCAACTTGAGACTACTTGTTAATAACATGTAATGTATGATGCCGGTAAAGCATTGAGAGATCGACAACACTGACCTCCCAATTTCAGTTCCCATGTCAATAGCATGTCCTTCAGCTCCCCCAAAATGTTGCTAATTTCTGAGAGAGCATCATCTTGCTTTGACTTTTCAACCTGTTCCACAATCATTGCAGTTGCAAACTAGTTATTGTGAAGGCCAGATTGACATGAGAATTTTCAGCAATTGTGAAAATCAAGTTGCACAAGAGAAGTGGGAAAATGTGCTTGCAAAGGACTGAATTCACTGTCCCTCAGCTCTCTTTTTTTTTGGTTCAAATATTCTCCCACCAGGGCTTGATGCATCAGTGCAGTCACAAACAAGATCAACTAGTCTCCAAGAAACCCAGGGGACCTCACTTCCACTTGTTTTAAATGAACAACTTGTTATTTGCCTAATCACAAGAAACAACCAGCCAAATACTAACCTCGACTTTTTGCAGTGCATCTGTTGGCTCGTGCAGTGGCGTTCGCATCTTAGATTGTTGCTTACTCGCTGAGGTCAAACCCAACTTCTCCCTCTGTTCCAAGTGATTACCCTTCGTCTGGACAGCATCTGCCAAATCAAAGCAATTACGCATACCACACACAAGGTCTTTCAGTCTTTGAGTCAAAAAGGGTCTCGAACCAAATTGCAGAATGAATATAAGGATAGATAAGCAGCACAATGACATTCACAGCCAGACCACACGCACTGAAAACTAAACTTGAACAGGGCATGAGAGAGAAACCTCTTGTAATTAGAGGGCCAGCAATTTGACGGTTTTTCTTCGGTTTCCAAGTCTTTGAGAACATGCCTCCAAGGCTTCCCAGAAGCTTCTCACCCTAGAATAAGCATAACGGGCATTTATTGTTATGGGGCCCTGCCATATTAATAACCAAATGGAAAATGCGGAAACTACGGAGTATTTACAGGCGTTGAAGAAATTGACTTCTGTGTTAGACTTGGTGTATAAACTATCAACAGCCTAACTTTTTTTCAGTTCGCAAGAGCTTTTCTAACATCAACTGGTGTATGATCTATTTATCTTATGAATTGAGCCTTACCCGGCTAAGATCTTGATCTATATTAGCAGCAATCGCATGGCTCCTGGTGATCTGCTCACTCTGCTCATGCAACATGACCAGCGTCCTTGTTGCGTCCTCCCTCATGTCTACTGCTATCTTCAAGGAGTTATTAACACTCTTTGTAGTCTCCTCAGCTTTGTATGTTGCATAGCTTTCGAGTTCTTGCACTGATTGACTCTCCAAGCCCCCAGAGTCACGAAAATCATTCTTATACTTATTTCTCGTGGCATAGGTTAGTGAACTTGAATATGAGGATGTAGAGATTCCTTTTTGAGTGTGATCACCTAACATAGGCTCGGAAGACGTCCTTCTTGAGGAGTTAAGACTTTGCTTATTATCTACCTTGTCATCAGAACCGAAAGGATTAGAGCCTGAAGCCATGGGATGTGCATTATCAACAGAGTTATGCTTGGCCAGTTTCAATGGAGACTTCTTCGAACCAAACATTTTCTTCTATTATAGAAGTGAATGACTTTCACGCAGTAATGAGCCGTGGAAACAGAAACTGAAGCAAAGCTTGCAGCAAACCTGTGACACAGGAAAAAAAAAGGGTCAGCCTGAAGGAATTAAAAGACAACACATAACCGAAGGACGCAGATAAAAACATGGCTCCAAAAGAAAATAAGACAGCCTGAATTGCAAAAGTAAACATGACAAAACCCCCATAGGCCACCTTACAATCACTGCGAACCTAAAGAAACATGATCATGAAGATCATCCGAAGGTTTATCCAGTTCCTTTTGACAAAAGGCAATAGTTGTGTGGGAAGGAAAATTTCAAGAGATTTGAGAAGAAACAAGTAAATGAATCTATAAGACTACAATTGCACACTAAACTTTTATAAATACTAACAGAGATTATTAGGAATTTCTCTGGGATAACTTCCTATGTTAAAGTATTTGATGATTTTGTTGACTCTATGTATCTCTCAAGATTTAACAAAACTTTTTGGCTCCATGTACACTTTTTGTGCACACATCAAAATATAGACAAATTCCAGATTCCTCTCTCCTGCATCTTTAACCTTAACATGGTATTAGAGCACAGAGCATTTATTTTAACTGAGACTACGTACTTAATCAACTTTTCCAAATTAGTGGGAAAAGAAAATAAGTCTTGTTTCGAATCCTCTAATTACCAGAGACTGAAGCAAAACTCATGCATCTGCCTAAGGATGAGCTCAATTGACTTGGTTGACAAAAGTTTTCCGGATCTTAAAAGCAACAGATTGTGATTCGATTGCACTATCTTTTTACAAAACATCAAGTTCGATCAAGTCAAACGACCCATCCACCAAAGAAACAGATTAACGGCCGAAAACACGACGACCCGAACTCAGATTCCACAACGCTTCAGCAAAACGAAAAGCTAAAGCAGCGAACTTGCAGTTCCAACGACGGAGAGAAGAACAGGAACCCAACGACCCATTGACGGCATTCGCGAATAACGAACATTTACGAAGAAAACAGGAACTGGGTATACCTGAAAACGAAAATCCGGCGAGAACCCAAGAGTCGAGCGAGGAACTACACGATCTTCCCCAAAAGATTTCTACAAATGGCAATCCCACAGGACGTTAAAGGGCGATGGAGAGAGAGAGAGGTGTACTTAAAGCCGTCCTGCGGAAACAGGAGGGGGGCCGGGCACGCGCATGAACTGGCGTTCTAGAAGGCGTTGAAAGTTCAGAGGAGTAGGAATGTTGCAGGCTTTGTTCAAATAAGGAGAGAGAGAGGACGCATAGAAAAATGGAAATGCTGTGTTGCGGGCGGGGCGGGTTACGCTGTCATCTGTCGTCTAAACGCACACCAGCATGACAATTTAAAGGAGGATTTCGTCTCACGTGGTTGAGTTTTTCTCGGCGTTCTCTTTGAACCGATCAACTCCAGAGACTTTGAGCCGATCCCGTTCTCTGACGGCTCTGACTTTGGACCTTTTCTCTCTCTCTGTATCTGCAAAACTTCCCCGAACTCTCGTCCGAGTTTGGTTTTGAAATCTTGAGGCGTGTTTGACGGGGTCGGATATTTTTACGGGATGGGATAATGTCGAATAGGATTTTAAATATCCTACTATCCAATGTTTTTTAGTGTCTGAATATAACATGAATTGAAATAGATATCATCCACATTCTTTCACAAATTGCGATTCATGTCGGACACCCCTCTTCCCTATGACTTCGGGGATTCCCTCTCCTTTTGAGACATCCTAGAGTATGCATTGAGTTCTGATCGAGATCGCGAAGTTCCTCGCAGGATCGAGTTGAGTGATGTAAGGAAGAGGTAGGATCGGCGAGCTCCAACGTTACTTTTCCCACCTCGTGAACGGATTAGCGAAGGCTTCTTTGGGTTGGCATTTCACTCGCTGAATTTTTCAGTTTTCTCAATTTCAAATATCTTGGCCGAATCTATCCCATCTCCTAGATGGGATTTTTTCATTCAGTCATGTTCGGATTTCATGTCACTCAACACTGGATAGGATGATAAGATAAAAGTGATCATATCCAAAGTTTTATCATGCTCACCAAATGCAATTAATAAATGATAAAAGTTTCCAAATTTTGATAAAAGTTTATTGTTTAGTAGTATTGTTGAAAATTTTATTGTATATTATTATAATTGATATTTTTTCTACTATTAGTATATTAAGTAATCTACTAATCTTCCATATTTTTATATTTTTTACGGCAATTAAGGGCAAAGTAGTTTTCCTTTTCAAATGAGAAGAAAATCTACTTTTATCTTTTAAGAATCATGTCATTGCACATGTTAACGGACAAAATAACGAAGAGTCAAAGGCTTAACAAATTGAATGTTAGGAAGATATTACGTAACCATCGAAAGCTCCGGGACAAGCATATACTATCCCTAAAATTCACGTTGGATTATTGAATTTTCCTCGTATTTACTCTAATCAATCTGCATGTCAAGTGCTTTATATAATTCTAATACTTCTCAAACGATAACACTTTAGGCGACATATGCATTTTTAGTTTGGGCGATTCACCTTTGAAACTGAAATAATTTGAGCTCTCTAAGCTCACATTTTGATAAATTTGCTCTTTTGATTGAGCTTGAAGTTGCGAACTTAAAAAAAATAAAACCTCACAATAGTGAGAAAAATTGTACATCATATCTACTTGAAAAACTCAAACTGGTGGGTCTTAAGTTCCTTTATGGGCCCTGACGCTCTTAGATTGATTGCTTGACCGGGAACAACATGGGTTCCATATAGGACTCACTCGATCTAATTGCTTACGATACTGAGTTCACAAAGACCTGCATCCACAGGAGTATTTTTGTCAGGCCGGAAGCAGGTACGTACTGAGTAAATAAGTACACAAAATTTAGATAACTGTTTCCAGGAAGGCTAGAATAAGAAATGATGCGTTTCATGACGTTGGAGGGACCGTTTGTTTAGTTACAAGGCGATCCAATCATGGACCCTACTCCTAAGCAATAATAAAGAAAAGGAGGCAACCCCACAGTCAAGTTTGAAACTGTCAATACGGTTGAGACTAGTCTCATGTGGCGTCAAAACGATAAACCACGAGGGACATAAATGGTCCCAAGTAATGTAAGAGCATCTCAACTTACTAAATCAGTCATTGTCCATCAAACGTGAACAAAGGGAGGAGACTAAATCAGTCATTGTCTATCAAACGTGAACTACGGAAAGAGAATAAGAGGTGAGCATGATTTCAAGCTAGAACCTGAAATCGGATTAATGAGAATTTGTCCGATTCCAAGTTCAAGTTTTAGGATATGTAGGATAAGTTTTAGATCTCAAAAATTAAAAATTTATTTCGATGGATAGGTTCCAAGTGGGTGGAACCCGAAATAAGTTTTTACGTTTTTTTTTTTTTTTTTGATTTATGTCTTTACGTGATCTCATGGTATTCTATAGGTTCGAAGATGAATGTATAATTTGAAACCACTAATCTAAACTTCCATTTTATGATTGAAACTTTTACTTTGTTAATATTTCATATTCTTTTTATGTCTAAACATAAGTTGTGATTAATGGATTGAAGTAGCAATAAATAATTATTAAAAGTGATAATTCATTATAATCGTTTAATTAATAATACAAGTAAAATTTGAAAAGAATCTAAAACCGATTTTGGATCGTGTAACAGGATAGTTTTTAAGGTACACAGAGTACATTGCAAGTTTCAAAAAATAAAGAACCCGTTACACAATGTAGATTTTAGATGAAACTTTACTGAACTTGAAACTTCTAACCTCTCCCACTGCCATTTCTGTGCTCATTGTGCGAGGATTCTTACAGCATCTAGAGCACTAAATTACGCTTGATTCTCATTGAGCTCACCCCATTTCTTGATCTAAAATACTTCAATTTTTACTCTGTAGCGGCCACAACTAATCGTTCGAATTTCTATAAGATCAAACCTGTGCTTGCGTCTGTACACATATCTTATCTGGTCCTCAGCAATTTTTCAGATGGACTTGCTCCAAAAGAATGTCACCCACTCTGCCAAGAGAACTTAATAATGGTGACTCAGCATCCTAGTGATGGTGTAGTTTGTCTAAGTTAGGTTACCATCAATTGGAGTAGTTGCCACCATGTCCATTTTAAGCAAGCTGCAGGGCTTAAGAGCTTTGGTATCTATCTCTGGCTAAAAGAAATTATCCAAAAAGAATACCTTGCAATTGAAGACTAGTCAAAACATTGTCCACACTCATGGCAATCTCAAAGGCTTATAGGCATTGTGCACGAGTAGAGAAAACATGGCGCTTTGTAGAAGAGCGCGCAAATGAAATGCAACACCTGAACCCGGTGGTTCCCTTATGGTGAACCCCGACCTCTTGTGCACGCCATTCATCCTGTAATAAGACCATCACGATTCAACCAAACTCTTCGACCCTGTAGTATGTAAACCTGACCTCCGAGAATTTGCTTGAATCATGACGGTCCTATTCACCAGGCAATGATGCTTGTCGGGGGGTCAGGGCTTTTACCATGAGGGAACCAATCCACCAAAGATTACAAGCAAGTTACTCCTGGTTGGAGCTTTCTTCTTCATCTCCACACAGAAAACTCGTGATCTGGAGAGGCTGTATTATATAATACCTGATAAAAATGGGTATCAGATTATGCACTAAACAATCACGACTAACAATTTAATGATTGATTTTTGTCAACAAACATTCACAGATGAACCGGAAATGATGGGAGTATCCAGTTTCATTCTATCAAAGAAATTAGAGGCTGGGTCTGATCTTGTTCTCTTGATTGTCCTTACTTCCCTCAATGAATATTAAGAGCTAGAAAAAAGACCTTGGTTTGAGGACACACAAGCTATTCCTAAGGCAGGCTTGGGAACTTCAAATGTAGTAATAAGAGCCATTCTTTGTGGTGTTTCACTTTCCACAAGTCCACAATTTCATTGTTAACCACCTGGGTTTCACTTTTTGACTACTCTCGCATTGGTTTGGGTCATTGACAAAGGCCACATTTGTATTTTAATTGATTAAATGCACCCACTGTGACCCCTAAAACTTAGGAAAAGCCATAAAACATATGCATTAAGCTCGAATAATGTAAACCATGTCTCTTGGAGATATTGGTTTTCTAAGAGCTCAACTTATGGGTTCCATATAGGACTCACTTGTTCTAATTGCTTACGATGCCGAGTTCATAAAGGCTCGCATCCACAGGAGTATTTTTGTCGGGATTCAGGATTTACATTGGACTCTTATATTGTGTTCCTTTAAATACACTCACAGGCGAAGAAAATTGAATGTCTTGAGCAAGCACATCCTTGTTGCTTCCGACCTCTCGCAAGAGACACTGCGCGGATTTCTTTGCTGACCATCATACACAAGAAACTCAGGCTGTGGATTAAATAGGAGAAACCAATTTCAGGGTATTGTCATTGGAATTTCTGTCCTGTCCCTGGACGCATCTTTGTCGGAGTGCAAACGTGGACTAGTGAGAATAATTGACAGCACTTCAACTGCTATTTTGGGAAGACTGACAATATCTGTTACTCCTCTATTCATTTTCTCCAACTCAAGGTTTTCGAAATTGAGACAGCCCTTCAAAAGAAGCATTTTGAATAGAAGGTAAAATACACCAAGCCTATAAACATCAAAGCAGCGCCTAAAAATATGTATTCTAGATTAATTCGTAAACAAATCTATAGAGAAGTACCTGAAATTAAGCTGCCAAAAATACGCGTTGTCTGAAAATTTGTTACGATGCTTGCCTGCCATTTCAATAATGATTGTTTGAATTCCTTTTTCCACGAAGTGACCTCGTAAATCCTTGCACTATCTTTCATCCTCTGTGGATCGAACTTTCATAATGCGTTGAAAAATTAAAGAGCAAGCGTTTGATCAACATCTCTCACCAAGAAAAGGGAAAAAGTTCAACCTGCATGTGAGTGGCCTTCGGCACAACTTCATGGCTTTTTTGCACACTCATGTACACCTAAGGATGAGGGCAAAAGCTTGCCATGAAGATTCACCGCCCCAAACAAATAGCACTGAATAGAAGGTCAAAAATACACCAAGCCTATAAACATCAAATTTGCCATTCAGCGCCTAAAAATATGTATTCTAGATTAATTCGTAAACAAATCTATAGAGAAGTACCTGAAATTGCTGCCAAAATACGCGTTGTCTGAAAATTTGTTACGATGCTTGCCTGCCATTTCAATAATGATTGTTCGGACCGGCCGGCCGAGCCCGGGCGAACGGACGGCAATTCCCTTTTCCACGAAGTGACCTCGTAAATCCTATAAGCCGCACTATCTTTCATCCTCTGTGGATCGAACTTTCATAATGCGTTGAAAAATTAAAGAGCAAAATCTAATCAAAAACATCAAACAAAATGGAAAAGCGTTTGATCAACATCTCTCACCAAGAAAAGGGAAAAAGTTCAACCTGCATGTGAGTGGCCTTCGGCTTTTTGCACACTCATGTACACCTAAGGATGAGGGCAAAAGCTTGCCATGAAGATTCACCGCCCCAAACAAATAGCACTTCAACCCATTCAAAGCTTTTCCTTTGTGATGATTCTTTCTGTGTTCTTTTTCTCTTTCTTTTCCTTTATTTTTCATTTTACATTTAGGTCGATCAATTAGCTAACTTTTGACTTTCTTGGGTCAGCGGTCTTGTGACTTCTTATTAGAGACATTGATTTCGGGGAAAGCAATTTGCCCAAGAACCAAGTTCGAATCTGATATCTAATCCAAATAATTTGTCCTAAATTACAAAGTGGACATAAAAACATGAAGAAATCAACCACCCTTCCAATAGAAAAATCTAAGTGCTGCATGGAGAAGACTGTGTCAAGAGCCTAGTACCCACAAATGAAGGACCAGTAAGGACGTAAAGAACTTATTATACATGAGCAGCACATTTCAACACAGAATATCAGTCAATTCTCCAATCATTACAGCTAATATATATGTAGTATTATATTATCCTTTCAATGTATGCAATCGAACCATAATGAGTGGCGATTGATACGAAGAAGTTTTTTTGTTATTTTTTTTTGTCGCACATTCCAATTTTTTGCCAAAATTTCTTATTGCTTGGACAGTTGCTTAGTCTAACATTGTCCTCGCAGTTGTCTGTAGGGCATAACAAACCTGAAGCTGCATCAGGAATCCACCTTTTTATTATCAGAAAATTCTAGAGAATACACAGAAGGATGTGATCATGAATCAATCACAGTGCATGTTTTCAGAAAGCGATGACACATCAGACATCTTAGAAAGCTTCTTTTATGCGTCCCCTTCTCCTCCTTTATTCCTTGCTGATCCATTCCTGACTCATACAACACTGGATTGAAACAGTGTCAGGATTCAGCACTTCCCCTGGACATTGTCCCTTTAAATTCATTCCCAGGACTCAGAAGATTGATCATACTGGGGTAAGCACATCTTCCTTGTTTCCAACACCATTTTGAGAGATACTCCACAGTTCATCATCAGACCATCAGATATGAAAAACCAACGCCAGGGTCTTGTCATTGGAGTTCCTTTACTATCCTTGGAGGCACCTTCATCGGAACATTCTTATCAATACGATAAAATGTTCTGTCCATTCGATGGATCGTCATGAAAGTTAAAAGGTGGGTATTAATATCAAAGCAGCTCTCTTTTTCCAACAATCATTTAATTCCAAAGCATCGATCTGAACTCTGACCTGTCTGGTTCCGACATTGCAGATAAGGTAAATTTGGTGCTTCATAGGATGAACAAGCTCGGAAGAAAGCAGATATTCTTGCACGTGGAGTTCGAGAACATGGTACTAACAATTCTTTTCTTATGACCACAATTTCGGTATTCACTTAATAGGTATAGGTGCTTTTTTCTTGTAGAATTCAGGGTCCTTTATTTTGGAGGATCAAGAAACATAACATGTTTTGAGGTCAATTTAGTGCAAAAATGTTCATAGGACATATGTGCTAAACTGGTTTTCACATCGTTCCGTTATGGAACTGCAGTGAGCCTAAGTCCCAAGATTACAAAAACAGTGAAAGGAAAATTGAGAATGGGGGCGAGAGTTCTTCAACTTGGAGGAATGGATAAGGTGTTCATGGACTTATTTAATGTCGGAGTTGGCGAAAGGCTAATGAAGACCTTCCAATGCTATCTGTCAACTTCAGTTGGTCCTATAGGAGGTCTCCTCTTTATCTCCACCGAGAGAGTGGCCTTTTGCAGTGAGAGATGTATAAAACTGGTTTCTCCGGATGGAGAAACAACCAAAGTCCATTACAAGGTAACTTTGCTCGTGTTGTAAAATCACTATATTTCTGTCAGTAATCTATATGCCAGTCTCCATTGCTATGTCGAACTGCAGCATTATAATAATCTTTTTTGAATATCTTTCCAGGTGATGATCCCGCTTAGAAAGATAAAGATGGCAAATGAGACAGAGAACGTGGAGAAGCCGTTGCAGAAGTACATCCAGATTGTAACTGTAGATAATTTAGAGTTCTGGTTCATGGGATTCTTGAACTATCAGAAAACACTAAAGCATCTTCAGCGGGCAATTTCTCAAGCATAGGCTGTTTGAAGTCGATTTGAATTGGCCTAAAAGGACTCTTTTGAAAAAAAAAAAACTCTTTAGTTCTTCTGTGTCAGATATATGTACAATTGGGACATGTCAACATTGTAAAAAAGTTGTCAATGAGGAAGTGCTGTTAAATCCAATATCCTCTCTCTAGCAGCTCTCCAAGACAACATTCTCATCGGAGTCTTTAAGTTTTATCCTGGTCGACTTTCACATGGAATGCCTCCTTTGTCTCGACATGCAACATAGCAATCTCAAAGTAGCTTAAAAAGATAACTAGGTGTGGTATGCTTACTCTTCTCCTAGACTGAGACAAAATGCTTTACTAGCAACTTCATGTTAAATATTTACTTTGTCACAGTTTCTGTCAAAGTTGAAAGTCCTTAATATCAGTCATTCGCAATTCCGGAGAAAGACTCCTGCTTTTTTCAGGCTTCCCAATCTTGAGGAATCGTCCCCATGAGATTGCATGAAGCTCCTAGGCATCCATCAGTCCATTGGCAAATTAGAGAGACTTGTTCGGGTGGATATTGAAGGCTGCAAAGAGCCCAGGAAATTTCCTGGAAGCATCTGCAGGGTAAAGTCCCTGAAAGTCCTCAATATTGCAGGTTGCTGAAAGAGTGATAAGTTACCCGAAAATCTCAGAGAGATGGAGTCTTCGATGAAGTTTGTTGCTGAAGGAACTGCTGTTACTCAAGTCCCTTTGTCCATTTTATGCTTAAAGAATCTGGAAAGTCATCTTTATGTGGATGCAAGATTTCAATGCCTAGCTCCTTGTCTTCATTCATTTGGCCATGGGTGACAAGAAGGGAAGATCTGCACAAGAATTGTATGCTTATCACGTTTTTGTTGGGGTTAACTTCACTAAAATCACTAAAATCGATGGACGGCAATCTATCAGATGATGCAATCCCAAGGGACATCAGAAGCTTGCTCTTTCTGGAAGACTTAGACCTGAGAAAGAACAACATTTTCAGCTTACCAGATACAGTCAGATGTCTCTTGAAACTTAAAAACCTTAAATTGGACGATTGTCCGGAGCTTGAATTGCTTCCCGATATGCCGACAAATTTATTCACTGTGTCTGCAGTTAACTGTACGTTGCTGAAAAATGTTATCTTTATACAAATTCCACCGTGTACTGAGGTCATTTCTCACTAATTGCAGCAATATAGAGGAGATTTTTGGCTTGGACAAGTTGCGATCCGCAGGAACAGCACACATGGAGTGGTGCTACAGTTTATCAAGCAACTTCAAAGAGTTCCTTTTTCAGGTTCACACACTTTCTCTCTCTTCCTCTGATGTGGTTCATGCACACTTTTAGATGATTTTTCACCTTTTAGAATGCTCGATTGTATTATCGTGCTACTTTCCTCTCACGGCAAAAAAAATTTACGGTGAAGCAACATTCTCGATTGGTTTAGCTATCAGAGTGAGAGTCCTTCGCTATCTTTTCAGATGCCTCCATTTCAAGGCCGTACAAGGTTTCACTGTAGGCATCATCTATTCATCCAAAAGTGACACCTAGGAGCCGCAGCCATTCCCAACAGTCACCATAATAAATAAGCGCAATGAATTCATCTTTACTCATTAGGCTGTGACCTATGAAACCATTCCAGTCATGTTTGAAGATCACATGTGGATGTTCCATTTGCCACCTTTCATTATCAACAAACAGCTTGGATGTGAGGACCTGGTAAAATTGACTGTAGATTTAGGTGGTGGATTGGAATTGAAGCGGCTCAGTGTTCATTTCGAGAATCAGATCTGTCCTTATTGTCGTCAGTCATGTTTGGGAAACACATTTGCTTATGGTAGAACTTCACTGTTGATAATTACTCCAATGATAGATGGTCGAGTTGGTATTGCAGAGAGTGACTACAGTTGGGGCAATGTGAATGCGAAAAGAGGCCTTATTGATCTTGAGACTTGTCCTGGTCAAGGCTCTGTTGAGGAGGGGCAACATTCTAAAAGAACGAGGTATGATGATACCAGCAATGTAAACATGGACCAGGAAGAATAACTCAGGACACTTCAATGGGGGAGATAGATAATGTTACTCCTGCATTTGCTTGAGATTATGCTTTTCGGAAAATAAGGGCGCGTATGACAATCATTCTCGTTCAGAAATAGTTTAAACAAAAATAGATTTTTTTATTTATATTTCTAAAAGAGTTTTTAAGCAAAAATAACCGTTTGATAACAACCCAAAATTTCTCTATAAAATAAATTCGTTGATAACGACAATTTTCTTCATTTCGGATGGTGGCGCGGCAGACGACCTTTAATATAAAAAATAAAAATAAAAATGATTTAGTAACAAAAAAATAAATCATAAAATAAATCATAAAAAATAAAATAAAATATTATTTTATTTTAAAATTAAAATATCCTTAAAAAATTAAATTTATTTATTTATTATATTTTATTTTATTTTACGAATAAATTTATTTTAGAATGAATAAAAATAAAAATAAAAATTATTTGGCAAAACACTTCAAGGCAAATAAAATAAATTATTTTTAGTTATCATATATAAATTATTTTTAACAAATTTAATAAATTTTTTTAATAAACTAAAAATAAAATGATAAATAAAAATAATTTATTTATTTTTAATAAATTTGTTTTTATTTTTAAATGAATAAAATGAATATATTTATTTTTATTTACTTTTATTTTTAATAAAATGAAAGCGGATGAGGAGGAGGTAGAGACGAGAGGAGATGAGGAGGACTCACCGAAATTAGGGTTGAGTGGGAGAAATTATTTCGATTTCTCTTCCAAATCAATTTTGGAATAGAAATCTATTTGAGAAAAGAAAAAACCGAAAGTAGGTTTATCAAACAAGTTTCAAAAATTATTTCCGGAACATAAATTTTGGTTATCATGTACCCCTAAACAGCCCTTGGAAAGAAGCATTTTGAATTGAAGGTACACAATGTCATACTAGGCCTCTAAATATATTCAGGTGCCGCCCAAACTATGTGCATTGTTCATTGGATTTGTGAAAAAAATGTAGAAAAAGGAAGCTTTTGTGCATACGCCATTTAATGCATGACATGCGTGTTCAAGAGTTCGTTTCTATGACCACCACCCGCGTGGCCACGTTGGTTAAGGCTTTAGTACCCCATCCGCCGAGGGAAGGGTTCGAAACTTGCGTGAGTCGTTGCTTTGGTGCAAACGCGCGATTTAAGCGTAGGTGTGAGTCAGTGGTGGCGGACTCCACCCTTGCAGGGTTTACCTACCGCGGCGAACAGAGGTTCCCGGGTCAAAAAAAAAAAAAGAGTTCGTTTCTATGTGGCCCACTCCAATGGCGACTATTAAAGTTCATTCTTCCATGAAGTGACCCAATGAAATCCCTTGTACTGCGTCGAGACCAGAAAGCGCAAGCGTTTGATCAACATGTCTCACCAGAAACAAGGGAAAAGTACTTGGTCAACATACGTGTGCTGGAGCTGATAAGGCTGTGATGTGTCCATTTTCTTTCCCACAAGCAATCAAAGCCTTCAAACCCTCTCTGTCGTCAGCAGTGACTGTGTCGTCAGCAGTGACGTTCGCATCGATCCTCGTGAAGAAAATCTTCGGAGAATACTGCCAAAGAATTCTTTATAAAAACCCACGACGCAGCGCCGTCGTACCAAATTTCTCCATCCCAAAATCGCCGGTTGCCTCTGAACTCCGCCGCCTCCGCCGCCTTGCGAAAGGCACCATGTCCCTGCGGCTCCCCTCTTCTCCGGCCTCCGCCCAGAGCAGCGACGACCGCCTTCCCGCCGGCCAGCAGCAGGAACCCAGGCGCGGCAGGATTTTCTCCGAGGAGGACGAGGTCCTGCTCCTCTCCAAGCTCGCCCGCCCCTCGCTATCGCCCCCGACCTCGACCACATCGGGGAGTCCCTCGGGTCCAAGTTCACCCGCGTCCAGATCCAGAGAAAGATCTGGCGGTTTCGGGCAAAGTACCGCAGGCGGGCCCAGACCAAGTTCCTCATCAAGACATCGCACGACCTGAAGGTGTTGGACCTCGCCCGAAACTTGTGGGGCAATGGACAGCAGCAATGAGGTGTTCAGCAGTAGCAATGGTAGTGGTGGGAAGAGCAGCAAGGCAGCTGTGACGACGATCAGTAGCGATGATGTTCGTGGCGTGAGTACGAATAATTATGATTCGCAGATCTTGTAGACTGGGGCTGTTTATCTGAGATTCTAGATAAAACCTGTACTGAACTTGAAACTTCTAACCTCTCCCACTCCCATTTCTGTGCTCATTGTGCGAGGATTCTTACAGCATCTAGAGCACTAAATTACGCTTGATTCTCATTGAGCTCACCCTATTTCTTGATCTAAAATACTTAATTTTTACTAATTTTTACTCTGTAGCGGCCACAACTAATCGTTCGAATTTCTATAAGATCAAACCTGTGTTAGCGGCCACAACTAATTCTTATCTGGTCCTCAGCAATTTTTCAGATGAACTTGCTCCAAAAGAATGTCACCCACTCTGCCAAGAGAACTTAATAATGGTGACCCAGCATCTTAGTGATGGTGTAGTTTTGTCTAAGTTAGGTTACCATCAATTGTAGTAGTTGCCACCATGTCCATTTTAAGCAAGCTGCAGGGCTAAAGAGCTTTGGTATCTATCTCTGGCTAAAAGAAATTATCCAAAAGAATAACTTGCAATTGAAGACTAGTCAAAATATGTCCACACATGGCAATCTCAAAGGCTTATAGACATTGTGCACGAGTAGAGAAAACATGGCGCTTTGTAGAAGAGCGCGCAAATGAAATGCAACACCTGAACCCGGCGGTTCCCTTATGGTGAACCCTGACCTCTTGTGCACACCATTCATCCTGTAATTAAGACCATCGCGATTCAACCAAACTCTTCCACCCTGTAGTATGTAAACCTGACCTCCAAGAATTCGCTTGAATCATGACGGTCCTATTCACCAGGCAATGATGCTTGTCGGGGGGTCAGGGCTTATCATGAGGGAACCAATCCACCAAAGATTACAAGCAAGTTACTCCTGGTTGGAGCTTTCTTCTTCATCTCCACACAGAAAACTCGTGATCTGGAGAGGCTGTATTATATAATACCTGATAAAAATGGGCATCAGATTATGCACTAAACAATCACGACTAACAATTTAATGATTGATTTTTGTCAACAAACATTCAGATGAACGGAAAGATGAACCAGTTTCATTCTATCAAAGAAATGAGGCTGGGTCTGATCTTGTTCTCTTGATTGTACTTCCCTCAATGAATATTAAGAGCAGTTTCATTCCTTGGGAACTTCAATGAATAGAGCCATTCGTGGTATTTAGTCCACAATTTCATTGTTAAAGACGCATTGGTTTGGGAAACAAGGTGACCCCCTTAGGAAAAGCCATAAAACGTTAGCTCGAATAATTAAACCATTTTTTTTTTTTTTGAGCAAAGTCTGCAATACACACATAGTATTCACAAAAGACAAGTTCCGAGCAGTTAGCTGAGCCAAAGATGAGCATGTGCATTCTCGACAGTTGTGTTGGTAAGGCGAAAAGAGGAGGCTTGCATCTTATACAACAGCCATGAACTAAAATCATCGTAGAGAATCATTTAGGGTCTTTCAGAGGGCAAACCTTTCTTTCAACTATTATCGTCAAGCAACTAGCTTCCATATTCCTGATAAGAGTCTTCTATTTACTGCTCACCGGATGGTGGAGATGCTCAAGGTAGTGGATGAACTTCTTCGTTCTTTTTGAACCTAGAAAATTTGAAATTGAACTCTTCATTCCATGTTAGTTGCCGGAGAAACTAAATATTAAAAAAAAACCAGCAACAGTACCTGCGCCTCTAACTCAGCTATCCTTTGTAGTGATGCTTGTTCGATGCTAGCACGGCGCTTGCGTTCTTCTTCAAGTAAACCAGTAATTTGGTACCTTAGTTCGGCCATCTCTTGAGCCATGTCCTCTGCCTCTTCCTTTGCCTTCAACTTTTCCTCCCTCAATTCTTCCTATCAACAAATGGCAGATCAAGTTTCTACCTGAAAACTAAACAATTAATGAAGAGAATGTCTCTAAACCAATATTGACAATTAGGTTAAACGCCTTTTAGAGTGTAAAAGATTTTGATAAGGATATGATGATTGATGACATTATGCTACAATTGCCTCTGGATGTTTTTCTTGTGGCCTCAATGCTATCAACACATAAAACGTAAGAGGAACTCAGGACCAACATAATACTTATGTCTGCATTGACGCTCATACCTTAAGCCGCTTCACGAGAAGTTCATATTCATGTATCTGGAGGGACATCTTCTTCATCTTTTCTTTTGTTACTGCATCTGGAGCATTTATTTCGGAGAGCAGTTGAACAAATTTTTCCCTGCAACAAGTTTCAGAATTAAGCCTATTTGAGTAATCTACTTTTGACTTTTGACTTTCTGTAAATATCGCGGTATTCACGCTTTGACATTTATTAAACACAGAACACTTTTTTTCCTGAGTATATAATTTATTCATAATTTTTGGAAACTTAAACTATTTTCCCAATTTTCATATTTTGCAGGAAAAATCACACGTAAATGTGGAAGTATTGAGGAGTTGAACCAAAAACAAGTTGGCAACATTGAGAGCCACCAAGTTCAATAAATGAAAGTATGAAGCAAAAGAGGACATGTAAATAATATGACAATGCAATAAGGTCACCTAACCATCTCAGTAAGATGATGACAAGAGGTTCTGAAAACTCTGGTGACCATCTTAACCACACAAAATTATGATTGGCGGCATGTCGACATTAAATCATATACATTAATATCTTGATACAATCAAAGTATGATGTAAAATTTTTTGATGAATGGCAAAAGGTATAAATTAACAAACAATGGATGACCACATTTGGAAGACCCTACTTCCATGCAAAATGACTTGTTATTGCTTACATATGTCAAAATACCGATCCAAGTGACTTCCAAAATGATGAAACAAAGGTTTCAACCACAGAATAGAGCAAAAAAGAAGAAAATAGAGTGTAGAAGTTGTGATCTGCCACATACCCTATGTTCCTCTGAAAAGTGAGGTTACACCCATTTTCTCCCTTGAAGAAATGAAGTTTTGACCTTTTGTCATCATCCAGCAGCTCTTCAAAATACTCTTCGATCTTTTGACAGAACTCTTGCATATTTGTTTCAGATAAATCAAGCTTCTCCCTCAGTTCTTTATTTTCCTTTTCGAAACAATCAACAACTCCCTGTGCATCCTTGAACTGAACCTCAAGCTCTTCAATCAACCTGGTTATCCTTTCCTTTTCTTCTATTGCTTCATCCTGGCTTTTCTTAGCTTCAAAATAGTTCTCCTCCAGGGCCATTAAATCGAGCTTCATACTCTCTATTTCACACTGTGACTCTAATCCTGCAGAAGGAATGGACTCCTCTAGTTTCTCAATGCATAAAGTGGATCTAACAAGTTCCAATTCTTTTGTCTCTAGTTCCTGTATCAAGAACTCACGCACTGAATCGGACCTCCTTAATTCTTCACTCAATATGCCAACCTTCTCTTCTAAGGTTTCCATGTCCTCTAATTTCAACTCCAGCATGTGCACCTTCTCTTCAAGAAATTTTACCTCAACAGTCCTCATACCTATCTGATCCTGCAGATAGTCTGCGGTGATTATGTCAAATCATATAATTCATTGATCAAATCTCAAGGAAATAGATAAATTAAACAATATCTAAGAGTGAGACAAAAATTATCCAGTCATGACCACAGTTTCACTGGTCACATAAAGCAGTCATGCTGTGTGATACTGTGGGGATCAAATATAAGAGTGCCTTCACTATATGTATATAATCCAACTGCAACTTATATGGAATGGAACCAGATTTATTCTTCCAAAAACTGCACAATCAATTTCAGCATGCAAAATAGCTCATTGTGATGAGTTTAAGAAATCACTGACATATCACATGCATTAACAGAACAGCAAACCTAAAGGGGCTGACAATTTTTTTAACTCAAGGTATGTGGAGATGTTAAATTGTATCCAATTATAGTCAGCACATGCATAAAAGGCATTACATGGTACTAGATACAAACAAAGAACAAGCGTCACGCACAAGGATAAGCTATGACAATGGGACATCGAAAGAAAAAACTGGTAAGAAGCATTACCTATCTCTTGAGAGGAGTTCATCAACTCTTTTTCCAATTGTCGGGTGTACTTCTCATCTTTTGCACGAGCATCAGACAATGAATTTACATGATGTTCTAGTTTCTGCAAAAACAACCGCCTTAAATTGTATAACGATCTTAACTTTTGACTCAACCAAGAAGAATCATATCTTTTAACCATTAAAATTGGTGCCATATACTACCTTGATTAGTTCAAAATTTTGAGATTGTGATTCTCTTAACATGTCCCTTTCTTTTCCAAGCTGCATGGAGATCGACAATCTCTTCAGTAGTCAAAAACAAAATAATCAACTACATTGATTTTCTGATTACTAGAAAATTATCATTTCAAGGAATGTTCAACTTCTCCTGAGCATTTAGCCAATTAGCAGTTCTTAAGAAATAACTTTGTTGCTTATGCATACAAAGGATGTCATGGAATAACCACATACACCCTACAAATGCGTACGGTTAATCTCGACTTATAATTTTCTGAAATAAAAGCATGTTTTCATATAAGCTAAAATAGAGTATTTGAAAGTCCAAAGGGACAGCAATAACCTCTCTAAATCTTGTGCCGATTTCTAAGAGTTCCCCAGCATCAAAAGAATTATCACTCTCGCTCATGGTTCCACGCAACATTTAAGTCTGAAATGCCAATAAAGACCTGCAAGGACAATTTGGTGAATTGATTTGGTCATTTTAAAAGTTTGATCTTGCAAAAGAACAATTTGATAAAAATAAGGGCCTTGCATATAAAATGTTGCAGAGCAGAAAGAGAATTGCTGAATACTGAGAACGGATGATGTTCTATGTGATGCTTTCAGTTTTTGGGCTTCACATTGATACAACCAATTAAGAATAGAAACCTCCCACGAAAAGTCAAATGGGTGTGTGCCGCTGCTGCCATGGCACTTGAATTTACCAATATACTTTAAGCCTGTACTTGCTTAACCAAGGTACCGACCTGCACTTGCTTAACCCAAATTTCTTAAACTTATGCCCCTAATAATAATTGGTTCTCTTTGAAATAAACTATGATACAGCATAAACTCATGGAGGCAAGCATCCTCGGGACACAGATTCTAAATTCACCACGGTACTTCCAATCCACACTTTTATGTACTTCCTTATTTCACAGAAAATTTGATGGGCGCCCTAGACATATAACTTCATTTGAAGAAAGCTTATATCCATTGAAAGGGAAATTACATCACCATATCAACATATTGAAGGTTATGTTTCCCTCCAACCACCCTTCTGACCCGTGGGTTACAACCTCGGCCATCACATACATTCACATTTAATTAATTTTGCATGCGGGTGACTGTCCACAACTTGTAGCTTGTTAATCAATAGATTGAAGGAAAATACAGCATCATTTATAAGCAGTCCCCAGAAAGAATGCCGATTAATCTCCAACTTCCACAGAGCGAGTCAAAGCGAAAAAATACTATCTCATGCAGCATGACCATTAACCGATTTGTGCCTGTGCGAAACCGATTGCATTTCTGCATTCCATGCTCAGAGAAACTGAAGGGACCCTTTGCACTTAAACTAACAAAAGACGATACACTCGTCAGCAAACACCCCCATTCCAAGAACAGACAAATACCCAGAAATTGCCAAGATCTTTCCAAACGAAATTGCCCGAATTCCGAAAAGAAAGTCCGCACTCAAATCATTCTTGACGCCTGCAACTGACACTTATTCAATCCCTACGCCTGGCAGATACAGTAATCGGCACCGTGTAATTCATTTTTGCGTTTCGCGTAAACTGTAGGAACCTTCTGCGCTAAAAAACTTAAAGAAGACGATACACTCATCAGCACACACCCCCATTGCAAGAACAGACAAATACCCAGAAACCGGCAAGATCTTTCCCAACGAAATTGCCCGAATTCCAAATAGAAAACCCGCACTCAAATCGTTCTTGACGACCGAAACCGACCCTCATTCCATCCCTATGCCCGGAGGATACATTTCGCCCGAATTCACACGCAGAGAGGGAGAGAGAGGGCGAGACCTTGAAAGGGTTTCCTCGGAACGGAACGCCGGCCGGACCCTCGAGCGCGCGCGCCCCTCGAAATTGGAAGGCGATCGTCGGGAACCGATCGAGATGCTCCTGCGATTTTCAAGTCAGGCTTGCCTGACGATGCGACAGCTTTCGGATTTTTCTATGTTTTGGTCGCCAGCTCAGCCTCGGCTCCTACGTTTTCTTCGAATTGGCGAGGTTTTGATTTCAAGCTGGCGGGAACTTGGGCTTGGGCCGGGCCGAGGTAACGGACGGACGCCAGACCTGCCATTGGTCGGGCCGCTAATTGACGGGTCCAAAGTTCGGGCTTCCGGGCCCAAACTCGGCCCAACTTTGATTATCGAAGCACACCCTCGGTACAAAAGCTGTCCAGCCAATAATTATAATTTGAAATGGTATTTTATTTAAAGGAAAAAATCACGAAAAACTCTAAACTTTGCTTAAAGTGATAGATTTACCCCAAATTTTTTTTGTAACCCAGAAAATCCTGAACTTTTGTCATATGACGCATTTACCTTAAACTATATGGCATTTTGGTCTTTTTACTTTTTTTTTTCTTTTTTTTTCCTTTTCTCTTCCCTCCGCCGGCCTCACCATGGCCGGCGGAGGGAAGCCTGCGTCGGGTGAGGGCTGCCCTCATCAATGTTGGGGGAGGGTGGCCCTCGCCTAGGGTCGGGCAAGGCCTCCCTCGCGCCCTCACCCAAATCGGCAAGGGAGGCCCTCGGCGAGCGCCGCCGCCGAGGGCCATCCTCACCGGCATCAAGCGAGGGCTATGGGTGAGGACAGCCCTCGCTTGACGTCGGCGAGGGCAGCCCTTCTTTGGATGCCGGCTTCCCTCCGCTGGCTCCGCCATGGCCGGTGGAGGGAAGAAGAAGAAAAAAAGAAAAGAAAAGGAAAAACATAAAAATAAAGACAAAATGCCCTTGATAAGGTAAATGTGTTATAATTTGAAAAGTTTGGGGTTTTTCATGTCACAAAAAAAGTTTGGTATAAATTTGTCACTTTGGACAAAGTTTTGGATTTTGGTGGTATTTTCCCTTTATTTAACTCCTAAAAATAATGATTGTTGCTTGCATTAAGTGGATGGGTCAATTCGAAACCCAAATTGACATATTTAACTCGTTTTGACTCATTTTAATGCAATACAAATCTAATGACTCATACTCAACCAAATATATATTTAACCGACTCACATTGCTAAAACACTTCCCTTGACTGTGATAGTCAATGATTGGCTAGAGGAGGAAGAAAAGGGAGGAAAAATAAAATAAAAATAAGAAGAAAGATCAAAGAAAATTATTAGGAAAAAAAAAACTCCACCTCATAAAAAAATTAAGGTTGTACGAAACTTTTTCTACTTTTTTTTTCTATTTCGAGAATAGAAAATGGTCCAACCCAAATTGACATATTTAACTTATTTTGATTCTTTTTTTTTTTTTTTCATACCTAGGAACCCTATACGCCCGGCGGTCGGCGGGGTAAACCTTGGGGCAACGCTAGCGGAGGACCCACCACCCCAACGTCGCGCTTAAGATCCCGTGCGTCTCGCAGGATTTAAACCCCTCCGTCTTTGGTAGATTTCATGGGAGCTTTTATCCAGCTAGGCCACCGCAGGCGGTGGTTATTTTGATTCATTTGTATGCAATACAAATCTAATTACTCATACTCAATCAAATATATCTAACCGACTCATATTGCTAAAACACTTTTATATTTAACTAAATATGGGAAAATCCATACTCAAATTGAGGTGAGAGCATGGAGCAAGCGAGCATGAGATCGAGTGAGGGAGAGAAAAAGTGAAGAGCATGTCATAAATGTGGATTGGATCTAAGCAAATTGTAAATTTATTTAATATCCATATTATTTTGGGTTTTTTTCATTTTAAATATATGCATGTCTCATTTACTAAATACAACTAACCTATACAACAACACAGCCCATCAACTATAGGTCAAGAAATGAGTTTATGATCAATTTTGATGGGTTTACCTTAAAAGCTATGTACTAATAATCGAAAGAATTATTTATTATTTTATCAATTTTTTTTTTTTTTTTTGGTATTGCGTTCTTTTGACATAATTATCATTGCATGATGGTCAATCTCACACCTCTCCGAATCGCATTTTCTTGATGCATGGCTTGATGGAATTGGAGTGAAAGCAATATCGTTACCCAATTTTTCTACCTTTGATCAATCAAAAGATTGATGATGAACTTATTATCATGACTTTGATTAATCAAAAAAAGATGCGCAAGCACAGCTCCTTTTCATCACGTCGTGATCGGTCGAGCCCGTTTTCCCTTTATAAGTGAAGGCAGACTGCACCGTGGAGCATGCCACATCCTTCGTATACATTCACGGGCGTGCACGCGTGCGCGCTTTACAGACGAAGTCCAAGTGCATGCACTCTTCAAGATAAGCAAATATGTTGACATGGCTTGGCATGTATTCTAAACTTTATAGAATAAGATTTATGGAGAAGAAGTGAGATGGGCTGTCATGTTTTGATGGCAGGTGACAGAGCAACCACCTTGAGCTCACCTGACATGGTTCTGGACCTGGTCCCTTTTCTCCAAGCTACAATATTGGCCTTTTGCCACCTCTTTCGTGACTCAACCTCAACAATTCAGCACCTCATTCATGTCTCTTTGATGCCAAGAAAGAATAATCGCTTTTGGGCAATCAATCATTTGCTTTGCCGGTGATAATTAATCAATTAATCCTAGCCTAACTGCAGCAAAACAATTAAAGAATGCACCGAGACGTCAGTGCTTTACTAGCTCAGTTCACAAGCTATGAAACGTTAGTGGAAGAGGGTTCACAGAAACTTCTCAGAAGTTGACAGAAACTCAAAAGTATTATCCACTTTGAGGGTGGCTTAGTTTGATTGCCAGTGAATTAGTATCAATATCTGAAGGGAAAACTTGAGATCTGTAAGGAGGAGGAAAGGAAAAATCAATGAAAAAGTGTCCAGAGAATCTGTGACTTCTTGGATCTTCAGCTCCCAAAAAAAAAAAAGGAAAAAAAGAAAGAAACAAACCAGAGGAACAAAGAAGAGGTCTTGGATCTTCAAAACCATGGCAGACCAGTGTGAGCGAGCTCAGTTAGAGACGAGACCAATCAGGGCCTCAGGATTGTAGTTTCTCTCCAACCACCATGCAGTGAAGCCAACATGTCCTCTCTCTTCTTCATCAAGAGGAGCAGGAAGATTAAGATCCAAAATTCCCGAATCTCTGGGATTGGATTCGGAATGCCAGAGATGGGTTCTTCCTTTTTTATGCCAGGTTCGCGTAGCAAGTGAGATCTTTTGTGACCACCCAAAGCTTGCCCTGATAGAAAGACCTTATAGCAAATTGGGCACTCATGCTCCTTACTCTTGATCTTTAAGTCATTTCTGAGCACAACTTCCTTGTCAAGATTGGAGGTGCTCTCAGGTTTACGCAATTTCAAGGGCTTCACATCCACTGTTGGATCAGGAGAGATTGCCATTTCGATGCCATTGTCATTGCTCTTGATTTCTGAGGCAAGGGTAGGCATCGCTTTCTTGTGACTAGCTCTATGACCACCAAGAGCTTGGTAAGAGTGAAATGTCTTGTTGCAAGTAGTACACTGGAATCTGCTTCTCTTGACAGGACTATGCAAAATCTGAGAGTCCAAATTATCGGCATCCCATTTTTGTGGGAGATTTACTTTCAATTCTGGATCATATGAACTGGTCAACTTCCTCTTGCTGGAATCGATCTTGCCTAACTGAAGTCTGGCATGATCGGTCACAGCTTCCGATTGGGATTGGACTTCTTTCTTGAACTGCTTGCTGTCAGCCAATAGATTCATCTTGTGCCAATGCCTTGAATTTGCCAGAAAACAAATATCGGCAATTCTATTATCAAATTGGGAATCATCAATTCCTGAAGTTCCCGTCTCCAAATTACTCTTTTCCTCGAGATCCTTCATCTTCATCTGTGCTTCCTTTTCGCATCCCCACAGAGAACTACCGTTCTTCACATCCCTAGAGAGCATAACCAAGCACATGGCCACTTCCTCTTGCTCTTGCTGATCAATCTCAGAAGCAGAAGAAGAAGCAGTAGCAAACGACAAAGAAGAAGAATTAGCGGCACCTGCTCTTGCCATGTGCCTTTTTCTTCTTTCCGATCTCCGTCTCCTATAAAGAATCGTTGCTTCTTTGCTTTTGGATTGGCCATCCCTCGAAAGCTGCTTCTGGTCATAACTGTCTCCGCCTCCCAAGCTCCTGGAAACTTTTTCTTTTTCTGAGTGACGTTTCATGTGGCCGAACAAGGCCTTCCACGATTGGAACCCCCTGCCACATTCTCTGCAAAACCTCTCTCGGACCGAAACTGAAACAGAAGTCTCCTCACTAAAGTCAGAGCCTTTCCACGTCTTCTTTGGATTTTCTCTGAGCCCATAACCCGTAGTCATCGACAAGAGCTTGCTTGTGTCGAGATTGAGATTCTCATCAGTCTCAACCGGTTCATTGTCGATCAGATGAGATCTCATGTGGCCCCCCAAGGATCTGCCACAGTGGAAGCTCTTGCTGCATATCTTGCACACATGCTGGAATTCTCGATCTTCTTCCATTTTTTCTCTCTCACAAACCCAAATGAAGTGAAGCACAGCAAGAACCAAACCAACCTCGAATCGGAGCACAGGATTTATGCTGGTGATGCTCTTTTCTGATGCAATTGCTCAAGAGCAAGAATGAAGAAACAGAGCAACCCACCAAGAAAAGCAGAAAACCCAGACCAAGAATTCAAGAGAGGAGACAAAATCTGATAAAAAAATGTCCTTTGAACTGCGAAAGTAGAACCCACCTCAGTAAGAAGATCTGATCACAAAGATATGAGACCCAATTATTAATATGAAGAACCCAGCTTTTTTGCCAAGAAGCTGCTTCTTGGGCAAGTTGAAAATATCAAGAAAAGTGAAGCATTGAGCAAACAAATGAATCTTGTGGGCACTTTGCTTGCTAATGATGACGAACAAGCCAATGAAGAAATTTGGAAGAGAAGAGAGTGTTGGTTTAGTGTGAGAGTGCTCTCTCTCTCTCTCTCTCTCTCTCTCTCCACCTAAAGTGGGAGCACTGACTATTTTAAGATCGGGGAGGAGAAATCCATGCATGGAAGCAAAGATAAAGACGAGGAAAGGGGAGATGGGGACACGTGTACCCAACTGAGAATCATGCGCCAGCTTGGATCCGATGGCTGAGATTGGTCCAGGTGGAGATCCCAATTTGCTACAAAAGCTGTAATTGTCCCCAACTATTCTTTCCTTTGCCTTGCTACACACAACACTCACACCAGTAAAAAAGCTTCCACTCTCTCTCTCTTTGGCCGTTATTCTTGTTAGGATAATGTCTCTTTCCATTTCCTGCTTACAGTCTCAGGCCATTGGCTTAACTTAGCAAAGAAATATAGGATGTTGTTAAATTCTCCCGAGAGCTTGTCAGTGTAATGTGTTCAAGGGATGGTCGGATGTGATTTGAGTGACTCTGCTTATATTCAGTAATAGAATTATCGAATATATTAGAGTACATTATCGGTACTTTAACATGAACAGAAGCAAATTCTTGAAGGGAGAGATTTGATAGGAACTATACTTCTAACCGGGATTGGCCACTGAATTGTTGATTGTGAGCTCTGAGAAGGTCGTGTGCTTCGCTTCAGATGTAACATTGTGAGTGGAATTTGATATTTTTTTAGCACAGGAAAAGACCAGGAGACTCAACAATGGGTACAAGCTTATGCAGACAAAAGCATTGTTGAAGTGAGTTTGGACAGGTAATAAACAAAGTATTTCTTCACTTGCTAAGCATCTTCTTCACCAAATCTTATGCTGCACCATATGTAGTAAAGATCAAATCAGCGAGAAGCCAAGCTTTTCGGATGCCGTAGTGGAGTACTGCTTTGTCACTTTCTTTTAATCAACAAGGCTAATTCAACAACCTTGCCGGCCAGGCTGAGCCGGCTTCTGTTGGATAAACTTCAGTATGATTGTCTCGTTAGATCATGATAATCACATACTTCCGGAGCGATGGATCCAGCTTTCTTGTGCCCCTTTTTGGCCGGCACTTAGTACACCGTTTAGCTGTCGTCAGATCGCATATCCTTACTTTACTCCGTTTGTTTTTTTTATGTGATAGGCCAAGAAAAATAGTCAATTCATCTTGCTTGTTCTTTTGGCTTTTCATAATAATTTGCTTTAAAAAGATTCTTATTTCCTAATTTAGTTTGTGATGCAGGAAAAAACCCCATGTGAACAGACATAGATCACGTCTCTTAAGCTCTCATTACTTTTCTGATAGTTTAAAAAGGAACGACTCGACAAGGAGTTGGAGTATTATACAGATTGTGGCCTGGGCAGTGAAGATTTGGAAAAGAATAATCCAGTTCAAGAACCAAAACTCATGGGTCAACCCCTATAAAATACAATTTCACAAAGGTAATACCATTTCCGTGATTATCTTACCCAATCCAAATTCAATACAAAGTGGCTTAATGGTGATCTGACTTCTATTCCAATGAGCTAGATATCATATGTGGGTATAAAGGAAAATGCTTTAAAGCTATGGCAATTCTCAAGAAACTTGCAAAAGATCTGGTGGGTGGGGTTGAGAAGAGTTGCCCAACTACTACCCCCTTTGGGCACTTTATATCATAATTAAGTTGGAGATTTAAGCTCAACAGTTGATACCTCCAACTATATTAGCTGAAGAATGTAACAATTTCAGTGTGGAATAGATTTCACTTTTGGAAAAAGCTCATCAAAAGAGGAAGCATTGGAGAGTCAACCCCATGAACGTGCCCCCAAGTTCCTAGCCTTGCGATATGAGCTGGATCTTATCATGTTGTCATAAATACCAGCATTGGCCATTTTCTCTTTCTTTTGTTTAATATAGTACCTACATGAATAAAAAGAAGAACAAGGACAGATTGTTGCATATATGCAACTATGGATTGGTATGATATACTGGTATATACCACTACTCATTGCTTGAAGAAACGTCACTTGAGGTTTAAGAGTTGGTACTCCAAAAAAGTGATTCAAGACAAGTACCAGACATTTCCCAGAACTTCCTGGACCACACCCTTTGTGTTCAGCCATAACTTGTAAAGTGAAACTGAGGCTGAGATGCAAGATGCCTGACTTTTGGCTTTATTTTTGGGCCAGGCTCTTCCTTCTACATAACTATTTATTTAAGATAATAAATATGGCCATGTGGGTTGCTTCACCGCATCAATTAGCAAACCTCTTTGTCATGTTAAGTTTCATATTGCTTGACGAGAATTCAAACTTTCTCAATTTCTCAGTGATGATGAAGCCGACACCCTGCGAGTGATATATAAATAAAAGCAGAATGATGGGACTTTTGCATCAACCGTAAGCATGCTAAAGGTGTGATTACAATTGGAGCCTATGGTTTTTGACAATTGGAATATTCTTACTCAACTTCTTTCAGCAGCAAGTTAAAGGGTCAATGGCCAGTTTAACTTTACCATAATGAAAGGATATCGCGGTAGACCCCTCAGCTACATCATCATTAAAAATGAGCTAAGCTAACTGCAATATGTCTTCACTTTAATTATGCAACACTGATGCTTTGTCAACTTCAAATTTTTTCACTCGAGCATCTCCCTTACTTAGAAAGTGCGCTATATACTCCGTACATATACATCTACGAACATATACGATGTCTACCTGGTAAGAATTTTAAAGTAATAGTTCGGGTAAGACTTTAATTGTTTCATTTCTCAGTTCACGTGCAAAAGAAGAGAAGAAAATTAGCATATGGGTATTGATTGCTGTAACTCACATCCATGCCCAACTTGCTTTTTATGATCTTGGGAGGAACAGAGAAGTAGAGTAGAGGTGAGCATGTGTATCCATCATGTGGATAATAATGATGCTGCATGTGTCAGCAATAGATCTTACTAGCAACTCTTGGACTGTACTCAAAAGAGAGTCCATTGGATTCGAAGGACTAAAATAACCTGAGAGAGAGAGAGAGAGAGAGAGAGAGAGAATACTTGCTCCTAGTGTTCATCTTTTCTTTATTCTTTCCTTTTGGTTCTCTAAGCAAATAGATACTTTGCATGGCAGCATCTCCTGAAAACTAAGTGCAATGACTGTTGTAAACTTCGACGACCGATCCACACAAAAGACATGATGGCTTTCCATCCCACTACACTAAAACATAAAGCCACACAGAGGAATTCCATATTGCCTCCTACTAGTTGGCTGAGGCACAACAGCATAAGAATCCATTTTTTCCATTTCTACTTTGGCAGTGCTGTGTTCTTTTGTATTTCTTTTGCCATTGTTGTGGATCGAACTCGAAACCCCTGCGACTGGCTACGACCACCAGGCATAGGATGAGGCAGAAAATACAAACCTTTGGCTTAAGTTGATCAAGTATATGATTCCCTCCAGATCCGAGGATTGACGAGTACTTTCAACACCCTGAAAATTTAACGATGTCCGACCGGCCATCCCGGGCAGTTTGCCACTGCCTAGGCCTCTTCATTTCCCTGAACCCAGCCTAGTATGCTAGGAGAAGGACTTCACGGGGATCAGAGGTGGATCCCTTCTCCTTTCGGGGTTGGCCGGGTTACCCAATGGGACCATTATCCCTTATTACTCTCCCCTCACTTGCCTGTAAATGGCTTGTGAGGAGGAGTCCCCCAGGGATGGTTTATTCAAGGGGGAGCAGTTTAAGGACCTGCTCAGGTCCAACTTTCCCGCTTTTTGGTCTTCGTCGAATTTGGCTGACGTCCAAGGTAGTTCATTTTCTGTTCAAACCGAAGAGCAAGGCTAATTTAAGTCATGACAAAAAGCATATTCTAATCTCGGGAACTCCTCGCATTACCAAGACACATGACCACGAGGCGAGGGAACTTATCAGGGTAACTACTTGACAAAGGTGCATCGCCATTTATTACCTGAAAAGGTTTCCCTTTCTTAATCAGTTCGAGGTCAGGATGTCGACATCTAATGACATGGTACAACTGCCACCGAAACCAACCCCGATTCCACATTTAGTGGAAATTACTAATACATTATATTGAAAGGGAGAAAAATATATATTATGTAGAGTCATCCTGTTGCAAACGTGACTAATCACAGTGCACTTTCTTGGAGTAGGATCACTTGATCAAGCGGTAGCAGTATATTCAATGATCTCTTCCTTCAAGACAGTACTGAGGCTATTGGCTGTCCCAAAAGGCATGGAACAATGACAAAGGAATGTGGTGGAAATTGTATATATCAATCGCAAAGATGCATGGAACAACGGGGACGAAACCAACCCACAAGGCCAAAATGATAAATATCATTCACAGAATGCATGGAACAATGGGAAGCAAACTCTCCCAAAAGGCAAAAATAATATGCCCCCCAAGAACAGGGCATCCAATTACAAAAAACATACTCCAACAATTCAAACAGGAAATTGAAATTAGGTTACACAGAGATTGTGTCCAAAAAGCTGCCCAGGTAGATACTATATCTTTCGCACTTCACATGACTAATACAATTTATGAGGAGATAAGGGAGACTTGTACAGCATTTTTCTACTGAGAAGCTACAGAAAGTTACATAGTTGAACACATCGGGACACTTGTCCCTTCACTCTTCCTTTAATCATTCCATCCCCAAGGAGAACTCGGAAAAAACAGTCTTATTCCCTCCAAAAGGCGCGTACAAGGGGTAACTGAAAACTAAGAGTACCAACTGTTGAGGCTGCCTTAACACTGAAACATTAATAACCTTCTAAAACGATAATGAAGTTCACAGGGAAAGGCAAGACTTCCACCTTCCACTCCAGCCACATTTACAAAGGAGAACTGGAAGCATCTCTTTTTTCACTCTTTTCTAAACAGAGCATCTCACTTTCCATTTGGAAGTATTCCAGGCAAATTTTGCCTGACTTGACAGGTGTCTATTTTCACACAACTGCATCTTTGGAGGAATGACTAATACCACTAGCCAAGATCCTTCCTATCCGACTTGCAGTTTGAAGATCCATGTCCAAAAACCTCTTCAATCATACTGAACGTGGGCAAGAAGTCAACTTCCTTTTTAGGACAAGCCATACAACCAGCACTCCACACTTTCCGAATACAAAGCTCCGTCTCATCATCGGGGCTTCTGTCGCCATTCAACCTGTCAAAGCAAACATCATGGCAACCATCGTAGTCCTTCCCATGGCTCCCTTGTGAGACAGCTACTGTATCAGAAGATGTACATGAATCATCCTGTGCACCTTGATCTACTCTCCCATCCCAAGTTTTCTCCTCCAACCGAAATGTGGGATTTTCCTGGTAATTATTCTTTCCAGGCCATCCCTCTGGTACATCAGCCATCAGCTTGTGACTTCTGAAACTCGTATTTCCGTCATCGTCACAAGGTTCATCTGCAACATCATCATCATCATCATCATCATCATCATATTCACTGACATGATCTCTGTGAATGCTATCAGCAGGATCAACCCCATGTACAGGGGATTCAACAACAGAATCCTCCTCCTCTTCATTCACCTGCCATTCATCATTATCACTGTCTATGTTCATTGGATCACACCTGTTTTGCTCAGCCCTCTTCCGAAGCATGAATACATTAAAGTAATAGCTCACTATTTCCCCTTTCATACGTGAAGGAAATGCAGCAGAAAGATTATTCCAGAAATTCTTGCCAATTGAAGCTGGATTAGAAAAAACAATCTCATAAAATATCTTTTCTTCTTCATCAGTCCATTTCTCAGCAACATACTCGCCCATGTCAAAGAAACCCAACTCTGCAAATGTCTCAGGCCCAAGGTCTCTCTTAAGTTTATCCCTTGCTTCCACAACATGCTTTCGAACACATCTAAAGGAACCCCTATCCCCACAAAAACAGTCGGTTCCATCATTCCCAATTTTGTCATCACTGTTACCAAATTGTTCATAATTGGGCATCGGAATGACACAGACCCCACCTGGAAGTCCTTCATCTTCGACTCTGGTCACTTGCTCAAGCTGTTGTCCATCAGAATTAGGATTTGCTTCAACTGATGCTGAATTTGAAACATTTTCAAAATCCTGCTCTCTTAATGCTGGAATATCAGCTTGATGATCCGGTCCAATGGGAACCGATTTTTGTGGGGGGCCTTCTAAAAGTAAAGAATAGATGTCTTCATATCGCGGCAAAGTTCTCACTGGACGCTGAGGATAAAAATATTCTGGAAAAAAGGATCCATGGAAGGGTGCCTCTGACCAGATATCTTCTTCACTGGTACTACTGGTGCCCCACGAAGAGATGGAATAGCATCCCGGAAAAGTGCAATCTACTTCCTCCTCATTGCTTAAAGGAGGTTTTGTCTTTTTCTCCTCACCAAGCTCCTGTTCAACTTTTCTTACCGTGCACCCTCCCTCACCTTCAAAAATCATAGATTGAAAACAGGGTGAGGATAAAGGGAATGAAAATTGTTATTTCACTTTCCAATTGCTTTCTGTCATTCCACAATAAACGTGATTCAGTGACAAGGCTGCATGGGGCTTCAAAGGCTCAACATATAATACTTTCATAAGTCCAAATGATGCATTCACATAGAAGTAAGTCATAACTTTGCTTCTAAGACCTGATAGAAATGCACCATAGGTCAGCTGCTCATTTGTGATTGACTTCTCTTAGACTACCTATATCTACATATACTTCACAAAATGCTAACATAAAGGGGGAAGCATTGACTCCATGTTGCAGCTCATGCATGAATGAGGCAAAAAAGAATATCCTCTCTAACCTGATCCATCAGGTACTTTAGGAGTGTCTCCAAAGGAACCAAACTCAGAAAACAAAGCTAGCCCATCACAGTGTTCTTGTCTTGGAAGCTTTGAAGTTACTTCATGCTGTCCCTCACCATCAAAGGGCCGTTTATTTACCATGTTTTAACTGCAGTAAAAATTTAAAAAAAATTCAGAAATCATTATCATTAAAGGCCTCAATTTCAGTGACTTTAGAGCATCTTCAAGAAAACAATAGTATAACAACACAACAACATTGTCACAAGGCCCAAAGTCACCATAAATGTCGATATTTATTGTTTATAAGTAAAGTTGGTGGAAAGTCATTAATTGATTGCTCTAACCATCTATTTCCAAGTATATGTAACTCCCCCAATTTTTTTTTTCCTGAACAGTATGTATCGCCAAAGTCAACCACATAAATGTGTACTTATGGAACTTTGCTCTTTCAAATATAAACTATTATGCCAAACAATGACGACTCATTTGAGTCCTGATCCACATTTGACCTAGCAACAAAATGACTCATGTGTGTCATGGAAATCACCAACGGGTGGTTAAGCTTAACACCAGCCATAAGACATGTGACAATGCTACTTTGTCTTTAGCACGCAAAACTTCCAAAATATATCATATGCACATTCTAGCGAAGACCACAACCTCATACAATATATAACATACCATATGTCTAATTCCACAAATGCAAAGTTCTTTTTGGCTTTTAATCAAGCCAAATTTCAAATTGGAAGCTTCTAATGCGTTTACAAAGTCGACCAAATTCTCAATCAGAGGACCAAGCAAGTATGGGAAACATATAAAACAACGGAAAAGGAAAGATGCATCATGGCCAAGAAGAATAAAGCAATTTACTAACTTTTCAAAGATCAGCATATTCTCACCTACTCAAACAATTAATCCCCTACATCAGTGACATTGTCCAATATGCAGCACACTGTATAAGAATGTCAGCTAGCATACATCCAATGCACATTGAAGACAATTGCTAAGCCAAGAATCATATATTTTTCTCTGAATTCTAGTCATTTAGCTTTTAACATCAACTTAAAGACACTCTCCATGCACAGTGACCTGCAAATCAAGGGCAATAGAAAAATACTAATGCTTGAGTCAAATGAATGTACTTTTAAATTAATCTTAGACATAAGGAGCAGAGCCATTTCTTTGTCCATAAAAAAAAATAAAAACATAACAGAGCATACAGAAAACAATGGACAGAATTAAAAGAATTATCTACGAGACACGCTTTCCGTACTAAGACAGCAGCAACTCTTTTTACCTCCAGAATACGTCCTCGCCGGATACGAAAGCGGATCGCGGAACAGCGACCGAATCCCCAAAATTAGACGGACACCGAAGCTTTCCCCCAACCCGATTGGGCCCGACCCGAAAACCCCCAAATCTCCACCCGAGACCTAACCCTAGATCCCCAAATTCCCCACCGAAACCACCCGAATTCGCGCCGCCGGAACCAGGGATCGCCGCCGCCACCCGCCAATCGCACCCCCCCAAATCTCCGCCCGATCTATACCGATCGAGGACCCACAAGAACCCCCGCGAGCGAAGAATTCACCTCGCGGATCGGGGAAAAACCGACGGATCTACACAACCCAGATCTAATAACCCCCCCAAAACACAAGATCACCGCACAAAGGAGGCTGCCGCCGCGGGATCGGGAGGGGCGGAAAACCCTAGAATCGGATCCGAGCCACGGATCGGGACGAAAAGGGTACGGATCGATAGAGCGGGACGAGGATCGACCGGAGGAGGGATCAATTACAGAGTCACGGAAGAGATCGACGACGAATCGACGAAGAAACGATCGAGGGATAGAAGGCGGAAAGGGCGATTTTTTTCCGATTTTTTTTTAATTTTGTTTTTTTTTATAATTTAGGACGGAAAAGGCGTAAAAAGCTAGGGTTCGCCTGTTTTGTAGATAAATGGGGCCGAGAATAGAAAAAAAAAAAAAAAAAAAAAAGGAATAAGAAAAAGGGGCGCGGAGTTGGCGGTATTTACGAGGAGTGCCCCTGGGATTTCGCGAGAGAGATGCGCGGGGTGCCTTTTCAGCGTTTAGCCGGGAGGGGGTTCCCTGCAATATATAAGGGCTGGCGTGCGGCCGAAATGGAAGGGGCGGTTGTGCAAATAGGGGGAAGTGTTGGGGGGAAAGGGGGAAATGCTGGGACACGTGGCGGGGCGTGGTTACGCGGGAGGGTGTTTGACTGTGATTTTCACGTTTTTGGCGTTTGGGAGGCGTGGCCTCCCGCAGTTTCACGTGACTCTATTGGCGGGAGGGAGGGGGAGAGGGGGCGGGGCTGCAAATGTTTGATTTGATCCCCTTGTATTTTATTTTTCTTAAGGTCAACATTAGGGGCGTGCAAAAAAATCGAAAATCACCCATAGTCGGACTGAAACCGGCAGTTCCTAAGGAAACTGGGCCGGTGCTCGGTTCCAATTTATTTATACCGAACCAGTAATATATAAAAATATTTAATTTCTAAGAAAAATTCCAACAAAATTTTTAAGAAAAATGAAAACCCTAAAATCTATAATTTGAAAATCGGCGTCCATTAATCAATGCTCATCTCTTCTCACTCTCATCTCATTTGAGTTATTCTTCTATCTCACTCATGACCTTAACTTTCAAGTTCAACACCCATCAATTCTCAACTTTTAATATGAATCCAATCTTTTTACTAATTTTGCAATTAAGAATAGGGAAGAATTTTTCTTTTTTTGCTTTACTTTAGCTTATTAGAAAATGTTGTACTAAATGTGTGAAGCTTGATTAGACTAGTTTCATGGATCCGCCTAGGAATCGGACAATTGAATTGTTCGGTTCTCAAGCGAATCCATGGAACCAATGGGTGGTTCCCGATTTTAAGGTGGGAACACCCTACCTAAACCATACTCATCCCTAATTAATATCACAAAAAATCATTAAAATGTCCCTTGATATAAATACCTCAAACTTTTTGTTTTATAAAACTTATATCGATATAATAAACATATCAAGGATGAAACTAAAATAAAGGTAACATAAGTTACATATATATAACTTTGAGCTTTTTTGCAATAAAAAAATTAGAGATATTTGAAATACAATAGATAATTTAAAATTTTTAGTGACACAAAAAGATTTTGAGTATTTATGTTACAATATGCACAATTTGGAGTTTTTTCCAATATTTACTTTTTTTCTTATATTAATTTTCTATAGAGAAATGGGAAAAACATGCGGACATATTCTGTCTGATATTATTGGAGAACTTAAATTTGGGCTCTAGCGATTTTTAGGGTATTAAATAAAAATACAAATTAACATTTATGTAGCTCCGAGATTAAAAAGTAAAATTTCTCTTTATTTTCTCTCCCATTACCAAAGCATTTAGAATTTGAGTAGATATCCATATGCTCAAAAGCATGTGAAAATTTGCAACCGTGATGGCAAAATGGTTGTTTAGGGTGCATTTCCCAAAATAATTTTAATCAAAAATGATTCTCTTTTATTATATTCTTAGAAATAATTTCTACACATTTAAAAGCATTTGATAATTGCCTAAAATTTATATTCTCCAAATAGAATTATGTTTGGCATTGCCTTCAAAATTTCTAATTCAAATAATTTTCTTTTAATTTTTAAATAATGTTATTACTTTTTTCTTTTCTTTTGTTTTCCTTTTCTTTTTCTTCTTCTTCAAGCTTTGGCCAATCAAGATAATTAGCAACCAGGACGAGAATTGATCACCTCATTGAAGCATCGCCAACCCTTGGCGAGGCCGCGCCTCATCGGCCGAGCTTGGCATAGCCACGTGAGGCTGCCAATGATTGGCGAGCAAACTTTGTCCAATAGTCATTGGTGACCGATGACTATGGTGGCCAAACCGCATGATGACAGTGAAAAAATAAGAGAGAAGGAAGAAGAACAAAAAAAGAAAAAAGAAATTTAGGTTGCTAGAATTGTTATCAAGGACAAATAGTAATTTTTTTATTCCAAATCTATTATTAAGAACAAAAAATTTATTTTCTATTCCTATTCCATGGGACAAAAGAATAAAATCAGTTACTAATTAACAAGTTGCCAAATGCATTGTTATTGGGCAAAGAACATGAGAGGCCCTTAAAAAACTATACGTGTGTCACGAGCCAATCTCTCTTGTTAACTCTCCTTCAAAAACGATTCGTATATCAGAGACCAAATTCTCTTGTACCTTTGGGAGCTAAAAAGTGAAGGATTGTAACATGGAAGTGAATAATGAGTGATGCAGAAGGGATGATACAACTGATTTATAGAAATAGCATTAACAATTTTGCCAAGAGTTATCTAAAAGTCAGTGACTTAGCCTATACAATCCGATCAAGTTCTGATGCAGCTCTTCTAATAAAACCATAATAGGCTGCACTGTCTCACTTGAAGAACTACATACCTGAGCTACACTGGACGTGATACAGTCTAATACGATTTGCCATACTCTTCTTTGGAACAAATCTTAGAAGGATAACTGGAATGGTGTTCTCAGCTCACCAAACACCAAATACGCTATTCTGCAGCCAAGGATTCGTCACCCATAACACATGCTCATAGGTAATAACATGTACACACCAAAGAGGGCGAACTCGTATATATTCGACATTTCGATTTTGAACGATCGACATGTCGGAGAATCTTATCAGATCTACCGCGAATATGGTGAAGTCCAAAGCAGAGTTACTGAAGAACTTACCTCCGTAAATACTAACAGCCAGCGCAAGATGACCATATCGTCTATGTCACCACAAGAAGACGAGGAGAGATGATATTTAACGAAGAAAACGATGCAGTGTAACATCGAGCGCATAAGCAAGTACGACACTTCCCAAGACACGATTCCATTGCATAAAAAGGCAAAGCATTACGCCTACCCCACTCATGGAGGCTAAGGCAGAAGAACACCAGCCGGCGACTTCACCGGTCCGTTACGCGCACTTCCAGAAAATGAATCCGATCTGGAGGGTAAGCCCCAGTAACAGCAGTAACAGGAGCACCCTCTATGATTCGTACGGGCTTCGCGCCCTGACGCGCCAACTCAACAAGGCGATCCAAGGTCCACACGCATCCTCCCCGCCCTACTACGTGCATCGCCTGAAATCCCCAGTCTACCGCCGATGCCTGAAAAGCATGCATAAAGAGAGCGTGAAATCTCCCAGAAGGATCGCATCTTCGAAGTTCGGCCATCCTGCCAAACTCGAGCAGAAGCCAAGAGCAGATGCTAGCAGAGGGTTAGTGACAAGGCTCTGGAAGAAGATAAGACAAGGGTGGCTGAACAACAGGTATGGAGCTGAGAATACCAAAATGCTCGTGACCTTCCCAACTGAGGAGAGCAAAACCGTAGCTGTACAGCAGATTGTGTGAGATAAGTAAAGTAACGAAAGGTTTACAATAGTTAGTGCCGTCTTACCCCCGACTCCGACATTTGCCGAAATAGAGATGACAGCACCTTAATGTGAACAAGAGCAGTCCAGAAATGTACAAGTTTTTAATTTTCTCCATCCTCCCGTAATGGAACACTTTCTTTAGCCATGCCATTCCAAAACATTCAATCCTGGAGAGAGAGAGATGACTGAACACAAATTCAGAACCAAAATACGCAGCACCTCTCATTTCTCATCGAAAAGCAAATCCCTGTTAATTATATGCATTCTATACAATTGTTCTTTGCAGAAAGCACTGGGATCAAAGTGAGAAAATATTCTTCAAGGCAGCCGCTAGATCACAATGCATAAACATCTGCATTGCTGTCTAATACAGGTCTCTAGGATAGCCGGAGTGCCATTTCTTGAAGAAGAGCACGTTTTTGCGATGCATTGATTACATGGTTTGTTTCAGCATTTTCAAGCACGTCGGTTATAATCGCAGCAGCATGACCAAGAGGTTCCTCGACTGCTTTCTTCAACATGAATGCCTAAGCAAGCAAGATAAATCAGCAGAGAACTACAGGGAAACAAATACATTAGATGAAAGGGGCACTTGAATCAAAATTTTATAGTTTCTACTCCCAACCACATCCTAGTCCTATCACAACTGGATCACTAGCTGACTGCCTGGAGTTGACAGGAAGCATTCAAAAGCAGGTATAGCGGTATCAATAAGGACGCCATGTCATCTTGATGCACAGCTCCTAAACAATCCCTAAGTTTACTAACTCGTTGGTTTGTCTTGGCATGCTCTATTGGCAACCAAGCTTGAGTGCAATGAAAGATTGCACAAAAAAGAGGAAAGACTCTTGTACATGAATAGTAAATATCCAACTGAAGAAAACATCTTTCTTTCAACAAATTTCAAGATGTCCAAATAAAAAATTAATTTTTCAAGGAGAAGAATTTGTATATCAATGCACATATCCAGCAGAAAAAAATTAGCACATTCCACAAACTTGACAGCTAGCGATCAATCATCGATCTCCTTGCACTGGTAATAGGAGATAAACGATCAATAGCTTCCTATTACACCACCACCAATCATGATACAGTTGTAGAATACACAAGATTAAAGAACCTACAATAGAACTGCTTGCACACAGACGAAAGAGATTTCAGATTCATACATGCACGTTGCTCTCATTAGGCTTTTGCATCTTTATACATTTATATGCATTGTCACTGAAAATTCCAAAGCATGCGGGGACCATGCATAGGCATTCCTCTGCACGCATGCTAGTGCGTGCATGAGAGAGAGAGAGAGAGAGAACCTGGCCATGGTGTGATATCGAAAATGTACATGGTTGCTGATACCAGGGCTCCCCATCAATGTGAACAGGCAGTGGTGCAAGGAGCAATATCTTAATATCCTTCCCTTGAGCAAGCCTTCGAGCACGAGAAAGCCCCACCTATTGTACCAAATTATACATAAAACATGGCTTGATAACAGTGTTTCTGATGAAATTAATAGCTAAAACCATGAGTTCTGCTCTTTTTCCTTAAGGAGAGTTAGAATGTGGCTTGATGACAATCTTTCTGATGAATTTCTAGTTAACAGCTAAAACAATGAGTTCTGCTTTTTTTCCTTGTGGAGGGAATCTATTGCTGGTTTTCCGACAGAAAAGGTTCATAGGCAGAATGCAAGATGAGTGTGCGCATTAGGCAATCACGTGAGATAATGCAACATGCAGGTTCACATAATTTGACCCATTCTCTCAGATGACTTATTGAGATTGCTATGCAAAAACCAGGAATGACTAGAAATGGAGAACAATCACACCACATAATTTGAACCAATATCTCAAATTACTTAATAAGATTCTATGCTAAGAACAAGCATAAGTAGAAATGGAGAGTAGTCATGTCACGAGTGTTTTACATGGTCACACATTTGAGAAATTTTCACTGATCTGGACTACTACCACATTACACAACCTCAGTAACAATAGTACCTTGAATTTTACATTACCTGAAGCTTCCCAAGATGCCATGTCCCAGATATGCTTACAACTTCAAGTATCTTATCATGCATTGATTGTGGATCAAAATTATCATAGGTCTCATCCTCATTTTGCCATAGATCTACACCACCCATGTAGCTACCAATGTTTGCAACAAGGACACCTTCAGCATCCTATAATCATTAAATAGGCTAAGAAACAGTTAGACTATAATTTGTACGAGAAAAAGTGTCAAAAGCAATTTCCCTCAAGAAGAAGATACATCATGATGGCTATACATCATGACAGCGAAAGATGAGAAAGAAAAAGCATAAAATTCTCTCTCCACTAAATCTATTACAATTAGACAGATATTGAAACATTAATCTATTCATGAAAGCTGATAATGAGACAAAAAGAAATACAGAAGTTTCCTTCTTTTTCTCCTATCTAATCTATTACGTGCAGACAAGAAGGCATAAAGAAACCAATATCATAAGAGTTAAAGCTTATAATCTTTCAAAGAATTAGGAGTCATCAAAGAAATCATAGAAAGACAAAGATGACAACCACAACAATGAAAACAGTAGCATTAGCATGGATAAGTGGGTCAGCTAATATGGCACACCATTCTGTATCAAGTTTCTGACAGCAATGAAAGAAGCAAGCTAATTGACAAGAGACAAAAGTAGTGCCAGGGTCACAAATTTTGATCTAATAATTAGATGCTGCAGCTCCATGACAAAATATACGCAAAATAATCAGCATACTCACCTCAGGGACCTCTATATCAAAACCATCTACTTCCACACGAACTTGCCAAGGAAAATCAGCAAAAGTTCTATCCATTATACTTTTTGCACCTTCTCGAGCATAAAGCACTTTATTCATGAACTGCAAACGATGGAGGACAAAAGGCTATCAGATGAACTATTTTAGGAGGCAGCTACTTTAGTGCCACCAAAAATAAAATTAATGGCCACTAGGTACAATTTCATTATGAAATTCCCCAACATGTTAATCTCCATACTTCTGCAGTAACCAAGATCCACTAAGATATTGAATGTAGAATATGTATTCTGATGAAAAGTTTTACAAACTTAAGCAGCACTACTTTACTCTCAGTTATCTAATTCTACAAAATGTTTCATTAATGTCAGGACAATATCTGATGTTTACTTCTCCACACGCCCTAAAAAACTAGTCTATGTAATTGCAAATAAAAACTCATCAAAATTACCTGACTGTAGAAAAACTCCGGATTCTCCTCTCGTAGATTATGAATGTCTAGAGCAACCTTTGCATCACACCCAATTCCTGAAATAACATATGTAAGTCTGGTAACTCCAATAACTATAAGCAACATACTGCTCTAATAATAAGTATAGTCTCCAATAGACTGAGCAAATGCACAAAATTGGCGTGCAACTAATATGTAGCTATATTGCTCTAATAATAAGCATAGTCTCGAATAGACTGAGCAAATGCACAATCTTGGCATGCAAATAATATGAAGCTACACATGATAAATAAATGACAAATGATAACTGACGAGATCTTTTATAAAAGCGCAGAAAGAAATCCGAGTGTCCACTCAAAAGACATCTGAGTGTCTGCTCAAAAGACATGAATTATTCTAAGTACAAAGTTGAAAGCATTGGCTAGCTTCTACTATTAACTGACTTCTGCAGCTATTGAGTCTTGAAGCTGTTTTTTTTTTGGTCGAAACTCTTGAAGCCTTAATGGATAGGAAACTACCTTTTCTTACTGTGTTAGATCTAAAAGCAGTCATCAAAAGACATTTTATTTAGTCATATTTGTTTTTGCACATGATTAAGACTTCTTCGAGTACATTGAAGTGTGAACAATATTATTGGAAGTCAGCTGAAAAGGGTGCAAGTCCAAGAAGCCTCTCCTAATTGGCTTTCCTGTTGTTTGGCTTGCGGAACTTTCTGTTTTTTTTTAGCTTCATGTAACAAGAGCGAAAAAGACATTGAATTCATGACCTAAGTCCTGCAATAAAGTGGGCATACATCGACACTGGGTCGATTAGGATAAAAGTAAATGGGAGAAAAAAAATAAGCAATGGAATGCACCACATAACAAGCTTTTACATGCATCAATTGAAAGAAATATTACAAAGTTATGAGAGATGCTCTTGTTTGTACCAAGATAATTGTTCATAAACTTTGGCTGCAGGAGCGGTTTGCCCTGGTTGCTCATGATCGAAACCTTCCACCTGTCAAGAATGGTCACGGCAGCATGCTCTATCTGGTGTAAAAAAGTAAATAGGCCTCCCTGTTTCTCCAGTGCACCCATCCCACCACCCCAGGATAATACTCTGGCAAGATCATTTCCAGTTCCAGCAGGAAGAATAGCGACAGGGGGAGGAGAAACAAAATTTTGCTTGTCTATGGCATTCAGAACCCACCCCACAGTACCATCTCCTCCACATACAAGAACTCTAAAGTGAGGCACCTTTCTGAATAAATAAAGACCCACCTCTGGGCCTTGTGCTGAGCTCAACTCAAATACCTGCAAGAAGAAACGGAACCCTCATTAGGAAAGGAACGAATGGATGCTGCAACAACACCTAATGTGAGCAAGGATGAAGTAAATCCCCATACAATAGAATTCAATTCACTAAAAGATCTACAAGAACAAAAACTAAACAAGAGATGCTATGCATCATATGGATAGTTTGCACATATATTCACATCATATCTTATACAAGGTTCTGTATTTAATTAGAGGCAGTTGATAATAGTGTAACAATCACAACTCCTAAAGGATCCACTCATGTACAACTTATCTTCATTTTTGTCCATCCCATTCAATCTAGAACACAGCTCACTAAATCTCAGATACAAACAACTAATGCCACAAGGTGCCCAGATGCACTCTGGCTTAAGATTTGAACTGAGAAGGAAATCACAACAATAGTCGGATTAACAGATTGTAACCACTTCTGACATCACATTCGAGTAAACCTACATGAGTGAAGCTCATGCAGTAGCAGAGTGTCAAAAATCTCATAGCTTTCTCCAAAGTTTTATCAAGAACATCAGGTGTGCAGGTCTTGTAGCAATGGCACTCAATTAACTTCTCTAATTTTAGTAAAAATGATGCTTTTGCCAATGAGAATACTCAGCAAGAAATGATGGGCAAATAAGGAAAGGCACATCATCTTGAACTGAATCTCTAACAAATTCTCGAGTTATTTACCAAAAATCATCAGGTACGTATTCCTGGAAGCAATGTTATTCAATAAAATTCTCTTTCCTTAATTGAAAGGATGCTTTGGTCAATTGCTATAACAAGAGATGTAGACAATAAAAGAGGCGCATGTGAGATGCATCCTGAGACGAATGTCTTGCAAATGCGAAATCACCTGAACAGGATTCAGAAGGATATTCATCTGCTGCTTGACAGAGTCCCCTCGACGAGCTCCACTTTTCTTATTAATAAAAACCAACAACGGCCTTGCATCTGGAGGCAAATCAACCAATTCATATCTTTGTTTCATCCGTAAAGAATCATCTTTCTGATTGATTGATCCACTTCTTTTCAATATAGCGGTCGATTCGGTCTTGTTATCTCCAGCTGCATCATTATGGGAAACCGCCGTACTGAATTCTCCATTGCAATTCTCATCCATTTGGTAAGAACCATTCACTGCTGGATTTGACTCTGCAGTGCTCTCCATGGATGTATCAGCGGTTCCACTGTTTCTACTGTCAGCAGAAGTTTCAGTTCCCTGTTTGTATTTCTTGCTTTGACTCCGGATAGTTGCACGTACCGATGAAGCAATTTCATTAGCCCCATGTGTGATAGAGCTCAAAAATGCACCTGCAGGACTACGGTTCAACTCCCTGACAAAAAGTGGTGATAGGATCAACCTTCTGAAGGGGCCTAAATCACAAATATCGCCTGTTTCATTAGACATATTAGTGTGGCAATCTACATGAACCAGTCGTTGACACCACAAGCAACACCATATAGGGGAACCACCAAGAAATGATCCACTACACGGCTCTTCACAAGAGCTACAGAAAGAAGTTTCATCAGGTAGATCCGTGATCTCTGTCCAACGAACAGTCCACTGATGCATGACATTATCATTTCCAAACATAGATACACACTTGCAATCCTTTTGAGCACTCGAGGAACACTCGCTGTGTGTTACTGCGCCACAAATGCTACATCGACAGATATCTGAAGCGACTGCAGAACCAAGAGTTTGAGAAGGCGATGCAGACTTCAAGCACACACAGCAATTTAGGTTCTTGCCACGCGACCCAGACTCCTGCTCCCAAGAATGAGGTGCCATAGGAACCTTGTGCCTTGCCTTGGGATTTTTCTTCGACCGGGCTATGGCTTTCATCCAACTTAAATTGATGTTGCGTCTCCATTGGAAGGCCGTGTAAATTATTGTGACTATTCCCACAAAGCCAGCAGCGAAACATGAGATGACAAATAAACGAGACTCGGCCAATTCTGAGGGGCTATTATTGTTCCGGAGGGAAAACCACCTATCAATTTCTTTTTCATCATCCATCACTCCAACTGAACACTTAATTACTCTACATTCAACAACACACCCAGCTCTACTCTAGTTCCACATCCCTGCCCCAAAAGAAACTGCACAAAGCTATAAACACGAGCACTGCACCTCAAAACCCACTGTCCCCTATCCTCAATGAAAATCACCACCGAAACCCCAAAATTCAACCCTTATCGCACGCCAAATCAACTAACGACAGTCTTCATAAGCCACAGATGAACTCCAAAGCCTCGATTGCGCCACTACAGTAAAACAGACCTGAAAAATAAACACTTCTCGTGAGAAAGATATCATCGTGCTGACTTCAAGTTCCTCAGTTCCAGTGGAACTTTCCAAATGGAAAAATCCCCCACGCCCCCAGATTCTCACTCAAAACTAGCCATACAAAGAACTAGAGTCATGATTTCCTCATCCCAAACTCCGAAAACAGACTAAAACCAGCTAGATTCCACTGCACGCTCTCGAGGACAACATCCCTCGCGATCGCAAAAGTAACAGAACGCATTCAGCAGTTCCGGCGGAACTTTACATATGAAAAATACACCCCCCCCAAGATTCTCACTCAAAGCTAGCCTTACAAAGAGGCAGAGTCACGATTTCCTCATCACAAACTCCGAAAGCAGACTAAAACCAGCTAAGATTCCACTGCAAGCTCTCGAGGACAACGTCCCACGCGATCCGCCAAAAGTAAAAGAACGCATTCGGCGCGGAATCACGCGGGTAAAAACGATCAAGCATTTCCGGCTAGAACGCCGTCGATTCGCTCGAGGCGCGCGAGACGACGGCAGGAAAACGACGAGCGCGAGCGCACGGTGCCACGGTAACGACCGACTCACGGGATGATGCCGGCGGCGAGAGCGAAGGAGTCGAAACCCGGCGGCGATCCGGCGCGAGCGAGGGGCTCCGATCCAGCGGAGGAAGGAGGGAGGAAGGAGGGAGGAAGCAGGAGAGCTCCGGCCGCAGCTCCGGTCCTGCTCTGGCGACGACGAGAGCGTGCTTCCGCTTTACAGTTGCAGCGACGAGACTCACGGGATGCTGCCGGCGGCGCGAGCGAGCGGCTCCGATCCGGCGGCAGCTCCGGTGCAGCTCCGGCGACGACGAGAGCGTGCTTCCGGCTTTACAGTTACAGCGAAGGCATCGGTACTGCTCGAATTTAGCCTTTTTCCGCTTTTGATTTTAAATGAAGTTATTCTCTTTTTCTTTTTCTTTTCTCTTTTCGCCTTTAACTAGCGGCGGAGAGATTCTTCGGCTCGCCGATCTCCGCCGTCGCCGCTGGTGACGTGGCGGCTCCGGATGGCTCGCGGGCGCAGAATCCCGCCCTCTCGAATTCCCCAGGTGTCGGGCCGGAGGGTTCTCGATGACGCCGACCGGGCCCACGCTAGTGATGACGTGGAACTTAATCTATTCACATGGACCCATTTCTCGCCTATTACTTTCTAGAATAATCACGCAAATAGCCATAGTAATTTATTCGAGCGTGCAATGTGCCTCTTAAATTTTTTAATTTATTTAACGTAGCCCCTAAATTTTAACTCCATGTATATTGATTTGTTAACTTTTGGTACATATAAAATTATTTCCTAAACTATATGAAATTATTCAATATCATCATTCCGGTTTATGAATAATATTGAATATTTTTATATATAGAGTGTATTAAAACTTTATGAATCATATTGAACAGATTAAAAATTAAAAAATAACGTTATACATTGAGATTAAGAGTCTGTTTAGTTTGACTTTAAGGAAATGTCTTTGAAAAAATGCAATTATTTTTAAGCTAAAGATGTTTCTTGAAATGGAATGTGTGTTCGTAAATTGTACTTTTAAAGTGTATTGGGAAATAACTTACTACTTATGTAAAAGATTTTTGGTAAAAAAATTTTAGTAAAAAAAGCCTCAAATTATTTCCAATGGAGCTGATTCGCCAATGAGCCAAAATAGTTGTTAACCAATTACTGACAAGTAAATCTAGCTACCAAACAATCTCGCCCTCAGGTGAGTCGACGCTTGGGACACACGACCTAAGGCATCACCGCTTGAGGTCGTGTAACCTCAAGTGATGCCCTAGGTCGACATCACCCTAGGTCGTGCGACCTTAGCCAACTCTAGTCGTGTCATTGAAATCCAAATGATCGTTGCTGGGGACACACAAGCCCTCAAGCGCGATCATCAGCCTTTGTCCAACTCCTCTATGCAAATTGTGGAAGATGAATAGTGAATATGAATAGTGCAAAGACTTACCTTCGCAAATGGTAAAAATCCAATATAGGTTGCAACTTGCCTTGGGCTTTTAGCTTTTTCAGTGCTAGAATTTAGTCAATGAGATCTGAAAAACACTTATTAAACACCTCATATTTTCCTCAGGAGTGTTTGGGCCTCCAAAGTCCTTTAGAAAAAACTGAACAAAATGAGATGTAAATTTAAAGACTCTAGATTACATTGCTCGGGAATCATCCATGTAATAATCCATACTATGTTATGCAGCACATGAGCTTCTTCGAATTTTTCTTAATTTATAACTAAATCAGGTTATCATTTTTCGATTTCACATAAGTAAGCAATTATGAATTACTTTATTGTTTTGTTTCATTTTTTAAGAGAAAAAAGTTTGATCGCATTATCATTGTTTCCATTAGAAATTTAAGCTAGCATACGATTCTGTATGACCAAATGGGGGAAAGAATAAACAAAGTCAGACATATTACGTTAGTATCGACTTGATTTTACACTTTTTAATTGTTAAGCTAGCATGCAATTCTGTATGACCAAATGGGGGAAAGAACAAAAAAAGTAGACATATTGTATTAGTATCAACTTGATTTTAAATTTTTTAATTGGATAAATTTAATCATAAACTTTTTATATTTGTACCAATTGAATATTTCCTACTAATTTTGGCAAGAACTCGTCAACAGAACACTAACTCCTATGTGACACGACTATGGTTAATGTTGAAAAATTATACAATTTCAAATATATATATATATATATATATATATATTTTTTTTTTTTTTTTAGTTCTTTTCTTTTGTTAATTGTAATCATTGCGTGAGGGGTTGCAAGCCTTCGCCAACGGTTGGCAAGGGTCGTGGCCCTTGTGCACCCAGTAGTCAAGATGGTTGTCACCGATCCTCATCGGCCACAAACGAATGAAAGGAAAAAATAAAATAAAAATCAAAAAGTTATTCGTACCCCACAAAAGAGCCAAAGTCCATGTTAGAATTTGTGATAAAAATTGATTTGATGGACTTAATTGACAAGTTTATGAGTAAATTAATTCAATCGACAAATTTAGATTGAATTAGTACTTTAATAAAATAGGTTTATGTATACTTTCCCCAGTTAAATTGCATAGATACAATCCATAGTAAAGAAAAAAGGACATTTTCCCTTTATAATTTGATAGAAAATCTAAATATAACCAAATAACCTTTATTAGCCATAAACATATCTTCATTAATTTAGGTCATCATATGCATTAGAACAACTAAAGAAATACATATTAAAAATTTATAGGATATGATACATAATCAGATAAAAAAGTGACATTGTCCCCTCGATATTCGACTAATCTATAGAAGAAATTGTGATTAATTTCCCCTCGAAATCATGTAAAAATTACAAATATTGACTGCAATTTTAATACATCAAAGAGATATATTTCCATTTTTTCAATATGCAAATTTATCTTCATTGATTTGTAATTCCCTTCGTGTATATTTAAGCAGACTTTTAATATTAGAAAATAATTAAAAATAGCAAAAATTACAGATCTACCCTGCCAAATCAAGTTTGCTGATGTCCCAGATCCAAGAGCTTGAGAAACAATTTCCACTCCATAGCAACAAAAATTGGGGTAGCGTTCAAAGAGAAGTGAATGATGGAACAAGAACAACAAGGGTCCACAGAGCATACAGAACAACTCCCTATTTCAGACAAAAACAGCAGCTCTTTTGAAAGAACAAAGAGTAACAAAAAGAGGATAACCAAGTATCAGCATCATTTCTATGGGCATGCCGGGCCTTGAATCTGTCTCATTGGGGGATGACGATCCTTCCGGCGACTTGATCCAGATCCCGCCGGCCGGTGGATGTGATTAGCCTTCCGCTGGCAAACAAAAAGATACAAGGTTGAGCAACCGATCATAAAAGTTAAACAGACATCTAGACAGACTAAGGCCATTTCAGTTATGTTTTCGTGCTCCAATTGAACATTTTTCAAACTGCAGATTTTCACAATTTTCTGCAGGCACAGGCATAGGCAAACCGCGATACCTCTGTTCATACAGCAAGGGGCGGTTTACCCATTCCGAGTCACAAGAGCCATCTCATTACGTCACTTAATAAAATATCTCTGCCCGGGAATTGATCTACTTCACCAGCCATAACATCCAATACATGAAGGAAAGAAATTCCAACAACCTAGATTTTCAGAATTTTCTGCAGGCATAGGCATAGGCAAACCGCGATATCTTGGTTCACAAATCAAGGGGCAGTTTATCCATTCCGAGCCACAAGCTATATTATTATGTCACTTAATGAAATATCACTGCCTGAGAATCGATCTGATAGCTTCACCAGCCATAGCATCCAATATATAAAGAAGGAAAGAAATTCCAACAACCTTGACGTGCACTTCACACTGGTTAATCAACAAAGGCACTTCTTGCAAAAAGACATGAATGCTTTAAACATCGAAGTTAGTAACCAATGTGATGCACTCCTACCGCATACTTTCGAATCGAATCTCTCTCTACCATGAGCAAAAGAAATAGCTTTGCCCGTCAAACACAAAAGAACCAACAATTATGTTCGTTTGTCATGCTAAACCAAAAACCCGAGATCAATTCTCCAATCCAATAATGAAATGTGAATTGGCCAAAGAAAGGCTCACCCCTTAGGGTCGGCGTCGACGATGTTCATGGTCTCCAATTGCTGGAGTATGTGGCGCGCAATAGAGCCGCTGCTCTTGCAAAAATGCGGCGGGCGGCTGCCATTCCTCTTGCTCCCGCCATAAATCCTACGGAAAGCACCAACCCCCAGACCTCCCCTCAGATAGATCTTCCTGGCCATGGAAGCTGCAAGCAAAATCCAGAGAAGATACATCAAATTACACCGACCATCGATTCACAAGCCTGCCATATTTCTCGGTTGCGAAGCAAACGTACCGGCTCTGATGTAGTACCAATCAGGGTCGTACGGAGCGAGCTCCTTGAAGGTACCGGTCTTCACTATATCAGTCCAGTGAGGAAGCTCCATCTAACCAGAGCGAAGACGGAAACTTGTGAGCACAAACAAGAACCTGAACAGTACAATTTCATGTCCGAACGGACCAACCACCACAGAAACGAGGCAAAAACGGAGATCCATTGCCGACGAAGGACTCTACGAACAGAACGGGACCAACCCAGGACACAAAATGCAAACTTGGATCCGACAACCCACGAACGATATTGCTTACGCGCTCGAATTTCGATCGACCCAAGACAATTAAAGACAAAGAAAAAGAGAAAAAAGAGACCTTGCCGGACCGCTTGAGGTGAGCGGCGTACGCCTTGACGAACTCGTGGGGCGACACGTCCTTCACTGTCCTCGCCGGTGCCGCCATCTTCGGGGTCTCCGCTCGATTGCCGCTTCTTCTCTGTGTTCTCGCTTGGGCGGCGGAGATCGGAGGAGAGAGAGAGAGAGAGAGAGCGGATGTGCTACTGCGAGAGAAAGAGAGAGAGAGAGAGATGGAATTAGGGTTTTAGGGTTCCGATGCGCGGTCCGAGTCCGAAAGTTTGGGCTTGCGGGCTGATTTTAGCGGGTCGGGCTCTTTGCCAAGGCCCGGTATTTCGGGCCCAACCTTGGAAGTAACTGCGCTAGTTGGGCCATTCGGAGCATTTTCATCGTCCGCGGAAAATTAGCAATTGAAAAAGGGATGATCACACGAATAGTCCATAAACTTTGACTCAATACGTAATACATTCCCTGAAATTTTAGTACACATTGGATCTAGTCTCTGAATTATATAAAAATGTTCAACACCGTCCTTGAATTTGAAATAAGGCAATGATAACATTAAACATTTTCATATAGCTTAGAGATTAATTTAAATATATGTTAAAAGTTCAAGTATCATATCGAACATTTTAGGAGTCTAGAATGATATTGCATATTACGCTAAAATTCTTAAAAGTTAAAAGAAGGCATTATATATTGATCTAAAGTTTGAGGATTATTTGCAACATATTTCCATTTAGAAAATATGTTATCATTTGCCTCACTTATAAAAATTAAGCTTACGGAAAGTATTTTCATTGTCGACAATAGTTTCAGTCTAGATCTTTTTTTTTTTTATAACGAAAATATTTTTTATTAACACTTCTTTCTTGAAAATATGGGCAAACAAAATTAGTAAAAGATTTTTTAAATTGTTGATTTATCACGAAATAACGAAGCTGAAAAGGTAAATACGTTTTATTGAACTAACCTGGATGTTTTCTTCCAATTTGGAGGGATGATGGTTTTGGGTAGGCCTCATGGATTTTCGTCTCTCAAACAAATGATCCCCTCATTTTTTGTCTAGCCCTCCCAAACACAAGAATGCGGAGTACCTTTTATTAAAAAATTAATACAATGAAAAACCTTTAATTGGTACATTTGTGATAAAATTCACTCTAAATTAAAATTTTATCACAAAAATTCTCAAATCGGTACACTTTTAACAAATTTACCCATTCGTTAAGTTCCCATTGAATTTTATTGAATGACGCATGACAGTTAATGAGTGTACCACTTTGAGATTTTACCCTTCGTTTATCACGTGTGTATTAATTTGTAATTTTTTTATATTAATCAAATTTAATGGAAACTAATGAAAAGTAAATTTGTCAACCGGTTTAAAGTTTTTGATGGTAAAAAAAAGTTAGTTTTGAGTAAATGTGTTACAAATATATCAATTAGAGGTTTTTGTGGTGTTATCCTTTTATTATATTACTACAATTTTCAGTGGTCAATAGCAAGCAACTTTTTAGACTTTCATGATCTCATGTCATTAGTCGTAACTCTAATTATAGAAAAATAGAGTTAATTGGGAGAAGACGGTTAGTTACCTAGCATGCCTCAACCCATTAAAACTCAAGCTGAGAACTAAAAAGTAAATCCGTCAAACGGGTGGGTTGAGTCGGGTTTGGGTTGGGTTATAAATGGTCCAATCCAAATAAACCCATTTAACCTGTTTATGACCCATTTATTGCAATGCAAAATTTTTGACCCATACTCGACTCAACCTACACTCGACCCACTTAACTAAACTTAAGAAAGCTTATTTCCTATATATATATTTAAAATATTGCTATACAACACAAATTTAATGGACAATTTTTATAAATTTTAAAATAATTATTTTAAAAATCGAATTTTAATAATCTTCTATTTTTTAAATTAAAATTTTAATTATTTTTATATTTTAAGAATATAATTTTTATTTTTAAATTTTCTTTTTTATTTTTTTGTTGTTGTTCTTCTTCTTTGGCCGACCACCGGCCATGATGATAGCTAGCGACAAGCCATAGGCAAGCCTCGAGCTCGCCTAGCTCGTTGACGCCGGAGAGCTCAAGGCTTGCTAGATCCGGCAAGCTCAAGCTTGCTCGATGTCGGCAAGGCTCGAGCCTCACTCGATGCTGGCAAGCTCGAGTCTCGCCAGATCGGTGAGGCTCAAGCCTCGTTGAATGTCAGCGAGGCTCGAGCTCGCCCCTCGCCTGATGTCGGCGAGTTCAAGTCTCGCCAAATCGGCAAGGATCTAGCCTCGCTGGGCATTGGTAAGGCCTCTGCCTCACTAGATTCGGTGAGCTCAAGCTCACTTGACGCTCAAGGCTCACTTGGCCAGTCGTTGGCCATCGTCGTGCCGGCCATCGAAGGAAGAGGAAGAAAGAAAAAAAGGAAAGAAAAGAAAATGAAAATGAAAAAATAATTATAATTTCGATTTTATAAAAAAAAAATATTTTTGTAAAGTTAAAGAGGGAAGAGAGAGATTGTGAGGTTTTGGTTAAAAGTGGGTTCTAAATTCAACTCACTTAAGACCCATCTATCTTAAGTCTTTGATTGTTAAACCCATTTAACTACTTTTTCTTAAAAAACAAGTGACCCATTTATAATTTAAATGGATCATATATGAATCTAAGACCCATTTTGCCACATTTACTGAAAAGGGTGACGAGTCAGCTACGAGGTAAGGATCCAATCCGAGTCCTTCCCGCGGTCACCGCTTCTCCGACCAAATTGAGTTATGCTGATGAGAAAGTGTTAGTATAATTAGGATCGATAAGAAAGTATTGCCAGGACATACGGATAGGAAGAAAACCCTAGCATAAAAGCAGCGATCCACCTGTGGCAACTTTTGATTTATATCTACTTTTGTTGCTCTTTCAGATGAAACGTAAATTTGATCTGAAATAGACAGATTTGTACATTTACATTTTTATTTATCATGGTTATTATATTACATATTAACGGCGCGTATCAAAAATAGATTAATGTTACCGTTAACCTCTTTGAAGGTTGTTGATGTGACAATGATGATGACTTTGCTTTCCATGTGGAGTGATTGGAAAGTTCTTCATTGATTTGATGAATAAGAAAGCGACATGCGGAGATAAAAGGAATTTTGTCTAGAAAAATCTTAGATTTATTATATGGTACATTTCAATCATATCAATTTAATCATATTTTTTTTAATATTTTACCAAACTAGTCATAAACACTTTATTGAATTTGAAAATTACCGACGTTGCATTTTAGGGCCTGCATGGTTGGATTTTATTTGTTCAGAACAGAAATTTCTGTTCTTTTGTTCCTGGGAACAAAAAGGAAGGTAAACGCGTTTGTGTGCGTTTTGTTCCTTTTTTATTCTTTTTTGTTCCTGTGAACAAAAAGAAACAGAAACAAGAAACAAGAAAAACTTGTTTCTTGTTTTCGAACACAAATCGGAAACAAAAAAGGAACAAAATTGTGTTCCTTTTTATTTCGATTTGTGCTCGAACAGCCTCCCTCTCCCCCGCGACGAGCTTCCTCCCGCGACTGCGACAAGCGACGAGCGACGGCGAAGAGCTCTCCTCCGGCGACGTGCGACGAGCGACGAGCTTCTCCTCCTCCGACTCGCGACGAGCGTCTCCCCCGCGACGAGCGCCTCCTCGCGAGCGAGAAATCCATCGTCTTCTCCGGCGCTGTCTCCGACGAGCGCCTCCTCCACCGCTCCTTCACCAGTAAACGTCGTCACCGCTCCTCCTTCACCGATTGTCTTCACTTCGGCGAGAGCTCGAGTGTTAGGGCTCGCTCGAGGAATCGCTTGCCCGTGATCTGCGAGCCGCTTGCTCGAGCGAGTCTCGCAGATCGGGCGAGCGTTGCTCCCAGATCTGCGATACGGCTCGTCCGCTCGCTCGAGATCCGGGCGAGCGAGCGGAGCGGCAGCCGCTCGCTTCGCTCCCGCTCGGGCTCGGCTCGAGCGAGCGAGCAGCGCCGAGCGTCCGCTCGGGCTCGGCTCGAGCGAGCAGAGCGAGCGTCGCCGCTGCTCGGGCTCGGCTCGAGCGAGCAGAGCCGCGAGCTTCGCTTTGCCGCTCCCGGGCTGGCGACGCCAGAGCAGAGCAACAGCCCGCTGCTGGTCGGGCTCGCGGCGCGCGAGCCCAGCAGAGCGAGCCGCGCTCCTCGGGCTCGGGCGACGCCAGAGCAGAGCAACTGAGCTCCATTGTTGCTCGGGCTCGGCGACGCCGTGAGCCTCCATATTTTAACAAGTAAGGGTTTTTTGTTTAGCCTTTTGTGCACTATTACTATGATTGGTTTTCGATTGATGGATTTTGCAGTTCGTTTGTGCTTAGATCGCCAGATTATGTCTCGTGCACAAAGACATATCCTTTCCGGAAGATCAGCCCTGAATGTTTGATGCAATTCCTTCCGAAGAGAAAAAAAGCCTAAAGAAGGTGAAAGCATTGTGGAAGAAGCACTAGCTGATATTTCATCACTTCGAGTTGAAATGGATATGCTATGACTCATGATATGGTAAATTGGTGTTCTCGCTTTTTCTAGTGATGTGCCCACTATCTTTTAACCGATGTTTTTTGCCGATCAAGTGCCACCTAGTGTTCAGGTCGTGGTTCAAACCACGGCACATTCTCTTGTTCCTTTCTAGTTTTAGTGCAAACTCGACGTTCCTGATGTAATTGATAGATTTGTACTCGCATCTCGCCTTACCCCGCATTTATGTGGTTAACGATGTAGGTATAGGTATTGCTTGCCCAACAATGATTAACTTGAGATATGTCGATGCTACAAGGCAATAGTTGAGATTCCATCAGTGAAAGGAAACCCGTGAGCAAAGGGACATTGGTGAAGGAAACCCTGAGCAGTGTACACCGGTGAGGCTCTTTCATTGTTAAGTCTTCACTGTGTGTTTCAAGGATTAGTCGTTGATTCGCGATTTAATTTATTTGTAGATTCCGTGGAAAATCTGCTGGTGCTTGGTTCTATCACCACATGATCCTATGCGTCAAGCCTTCTTAGTGCCTCTTTAGAGGATACAAATCTCTCAGAAAATTCCAATTGAGGTACCATCTATGAATTGTTGTGGGTAATTGGCTGTACATCTTGAAATATCACAGTAATGTGCTGTAGAATTGGTTGACCATGCCTTCAATATTTGAACGCAGGTTGCTTCTGAAACAATTGAAGTTGGAGGTTATCCGATGGCCTGCTTTTTGGAGTACTTTCAAAGATGAATTTGAGAATGAGAAAAACATGCTGGAAGGTCCACCTGTTGAGAAGGCAGCAGAAGTTCTTAGACAGAGAATCGTTGAACTTGGTACTTGCAGAACTGTCATTTTTCTTCTTTTCGGATCATCATTCGGATGTGACTCAATCTATTTTCTGCAGAATATTATCTTCATTTCAAAGTATTACTCGAGGATTACCTCGAAGAGACTTGCAGAGCTGTTATGCCTCAAAGATCTAGGCCGATTGTGTTGAACATTTTGTTTATATTCTATATCAATGTCAATCTTTTTGAATTGTTGCCTAGACCCCTCATTTAGCCTGGTCAACCTACCTGCCTTCAATCCCTGATTGGGGCATGCTTACTGGACTTGGATATAAGTTCCGAATTAGTGAAAAAGAGTTTCTGGTGCATTGAAAGCTGAGGGCTTGTCATGAATTTCTGACTGACAAATATGGGTACTCTCAGCTTAGTCGATTTCTTCTAATATATTTGTTGGGGCTATAAGTGTCATTGTCTCGGCATCATGAAACCATTTCTTGTCCCACGGAGCCTGAAATTCTAATGCGCTTTTGAAGGGTGGAGGAGCTCTGCTATATTGCTAGTATCAACACTCACCACTGCATGTGTTACAAAAGTATATCTCGCTACTAGAGCTTTCTTAATGTGTTTAGAAATTCTGCATAGATGATTCACTTGAGGAAAAGAGCTCTGTTTTTTTTGGGTTGTGTTACCACTGTTGTATGATTCACTCAAGGAGAAGAGCTCAGTTTTTTGGGGTTCTGTTGTCACTATTGTAGAGGGCTTTAATCAAAATCACATGCCTCAACTAATTAAATCAAGCTTGGATGATAGACGATATGATGATATTTATACAAGCTTGGATGATATCCTATCAGCATGGCCTGTTAATTCTATATTATCAATTTAGGAAGCCGAGAAGCATCTCTCCTACATGGTTGTTTCCAACTCCTTGGTGGCAAAGATAGACCGGTCAATGGGACTCATCCGGGAATGATGACAAAAGACAGCAATGACATCTTGAACTTGTGGGCAAAAATTTTGGGAAAGCTGCTTGATCTTGTCGAGAAAAGTTGTCACCAAATGTACAAGGAAACTATGGCTTGTATGGCTATTTTGAGAGCTTGAAGATGCTCTTGATTGAATGGATGATCTCTCTCCCCTTGAGCCCCTCCTCCCTCCCTCCCTCCCCAAAAAAAAAGAGAAGCTGAATGATGCTATTTCACATTGTGGTCTGAAGTGGGACCGAAGATGTTCATCATAGAACTCTCGCGTAGCTGGCTTCAATTTGATTGCATATTTTGCATAGGGGACCAGATCTAGGCCTTGTTCCGGACTGAAATGATATACTGAACACTGCATATGAATGTATTCTGTCTTTTCATGCTTCCTCTTTCCCTCTCCTTTTAATAGAAGATATGTAGGCTTTCAAGGTCCAAAACCGGTACCAACGAAATAGGTAAGGCCACAAGATCGGCACTCATTCAGATTGAAATAAGCGCCTCATTACTAAATTCTGTTTTGCATTACGAATTTTGCCGGCGCTTATGAGGCTAATGCATGCTATTTGTCATTTCCTTCAAGGGACAACGTTTTTCTTGAAGTCGATACTTCAATAGGGGAGGGGCCTTTGTTCTCTGCAGTTCTAGCTCTTGCATTCTTTGTCATGGAAGCTGAAAATATTGGGAAGAGGAAACGATTGAGGCGACCCTTGGTCTATTTCGGCAATAGGCAATCTACATACATTGGGAGTTTTGTTTGTTCATCGAGAAAAAGCTGTAGGAACATCTTTAGCTTTAGCTGTGGAAGTAGTAATGCCCAATTACTGGAACAGCAATTTTGTACATAACCAAACGTGTTTCTGTTCTTTTTCTATTCCAGAAACAGAATTTTTTAACAATTACCAAACGTGTTTCTGTTCTTTTTCTATTCCAGAAACAGAAATTTTATACAGTTACCAAACGCGTTTTTTTGTTCAGAAATTGTTCCCAGAACAGTAAAACACTTTTTTTTATTTCGTTTCTCGGAACAATTTTTAAACGTAAACGCAAACAAACGCGCCCTTAATTAGTGCCAATTGTCCTATGTGGCTTAATCAATATTGATGTGGATAAATTTTTTTACTATTTTAATTTTAATTTTTCTTGCTCATTATGAGGGCCAATGACCCTCGCTTGGCCATGAGCAAGGGCCGTGAAGCGCGGAGTCGGTTCATGCTTGAATGCTCGAAGCGTTGGGGGATGGGGATCGTCATTGGAATGGGATCGAGAGGGCGACCATCCTCGAAGGAATGGAGGAGGTTAAGGACATGGGGGTAGAGGGAGGAAGTTGCCGAGACAAGGGCGAGGCCGTGAGGGTCATGTCCCGCCATCTCAAGGAGCTACCGAGGAAGATGCTCCAGACGGAAGGGTCACCCGCGTCATGGCCGACGCGACCATCGGATGGGCTTTCGAGGTCGCCGAGAGCATGAGGATCAAGACGGCCATGTTTTGGCCTAATGTTGTATTGGGATTGTAACGACCGGACGAAAGGGTCACCTGCGTCATGGCCGACACAACCATCAGATGGGCTTTCGAGGTCGCCGAGAGCATGGGGATCAAGACGGCCATGTTTTGGCCTAATGTTGTATCGGGATTGTAACAACTCGGGCCCCACTGTATAATATTGTCTGCTTTACATTCTCCCCCTTTGGGAGCACAAGGTCCCCGCTGTGGCCCCACACACGGTCGTGAGTTGGGTTTGATACCATTTGTAATGACTCAGCCCCATTGCGTACCGTTTTGGACACCAAGTCCTCACGACTTTAAAACGTGTAATATAGATTAGATAGATCTAAGCCTTATAAACTAACCTTAGGAGATGTGGGACAGGAAACGCACCCCTGCTTGGGCAGTCACAGGGATTGGTCTTAACGCTCTCCATCCCACAACTTATCAAGGCCGGCGTAATCGACGGCTGCGGTACGTAGCATGTGATTTTCCGGTGTTCTGCTGCCCATCACGAAGGCGAAGTCGAGTCGAAAGCAAATTTCGAGGAAGCAAACGGGAAGATGAAATGCTCGGAAGCCGTCACATTACTGTGATGGGGATCAGTAACAAGAAAGGGACCTCGCATCTGCGATTCCTCGTGGCGACGGCGAACGACGGACGGGACTGATGATGCCGGCGCCATCTTGCGAATGGTTGCTCGAGGCGTGACGACGAACGAAAGGTGCAACGACGATTTGATTTCTCGTTGTTCTTTCTCTTGATTTGAACGTCTCTGCTTCGAAACCATTTCTCCACCATCATCTTCCATGTTTCACATCGATTCCTGCATATCATGTTGCCAAGGGGCCCAAGACGATGCCATGTTTGCATGCGGAGGATTCGCAGTCCTCCCATCTTTCCATGCAGAGGTTTGCACAAGAATATTCACAATGCAGCTCAACGAATGGCCTTATTCCCGTAAAAGCACCGACTTTAGGTCAAATTCCAATTCCGGCCCAAACATTTTCTTTGTCTTATAAAAAAAGCACCAACTTGTGCCTGTATGGCAAATCTAACCCAAACATCTTTTTTTATTTTATTTTTGTCTTGTAAAAGCATTAACTTTAGCTCAAAAGCTCCATTTGTTTTGTTGAAAATAAATAAATTAAAAACTAATTTTTTAAAAATAATCATTTATATCGCTTGAAATAATTAATTGGTTGACAATATTTTCACTATCGATAACAATTAATATCAAAACATTTTTATAAATGATGAAAACCTTTTTAATTGGTTCATTTTTTTTTTTTTTTTGGTGCTGGAGAAATCGCTTTGGTCAACAGTCGCCACGTAAACCCCAGATGTCGCTAGCAGGGAAACCATCACTCCGGCGCCACGCGTCAATCACCTAATAGCCCGCCGTCTCCTTGTAACGCAGTTGCAAGGGCTTTGAACCCGACATTCCCTCAAAGGACTGAAGCCTACTCGGCGAAGCCACCACAGTAGGTGGTTTTAATTCGTTCATCTTTGTAAATGATAAAATCCTCGTTTTTAGAAAAAATATTTTTCAAATCATTTATTTTTGCGAAACAAATAGAATCTAAGTCTAGCCCAAACTTTTCTTTTATCTCATAAAAAAGCACATGGTTTTGGCTTGCATCCAAGTTTTGCCTCTATTGAGTTTCCCTAGATGAGGCACTAAAGATTCGATGTGTCATTTCATGTATACTCGGCAGAAACTTATGGATACCCAATCAAAAAGTTGGTGCTTCTTTAGCCCTTTTCTTTTTGAGTTAATACCCTGAAAAACCCCAAACTGGTATATCTGTGACAAATTTATCAAAAACTATTTTTTTGACCATAAAAAACCTCAAACTAGTATACATTTGACAAATTTATCCAAAACTAGTACACTTATGACAAATTTACCCTCTGTTAGTTTTCGTTAAATTTTATTATTAGATTATTAAATAAAATGACACGTGACAGGTTGATCGATATACCAATTTGGAATTTTACACTTCGTTTGTCACAATTTACAATTTTTGTGATTTTTTTGTGGTATTAATCTAATTTAGCACCGGGTATTTTTGTCACAAATTTACCAATTTGGGGTTTTTTGCGGTCGAATAAATTAATTTGGAGTAAATTTGTCATAAATGTGTAAATTTATGGTTTTTTATGATCATCGGGGTAAATTTGTTATAGGTGTACCAGTTTGAGATTTTTCATGGTAAAAAAAATAGTTTTGGGTAAATTTGTCACAAGTGTACCGGTTTGGGTTTTTTAGGATATTAACCATTTCTTTTTTTATTGAGACAAAAGGAAACGTTTTGGCATCGAGTTATAAAGGTAGTGCATTTTATGAGAAAAAAAAAAAAACTGGAGTTCGGAATTAGGGCTCTAGTTAAAATTTGAGTTTTCTTAAAGTGAAATGATGAATGAGTCCCCAACATATTCGTATTTTTTTTTTTTTTTTTTTTTGATCAAGCCCCAACATATTCGTATGAAAAAGGAAAGGGAAATTGTCACAAATGGTCCCTATACTATTACTTAATGTGCAATTTCGTCCCTAAACTTTCGATTGACTCAATTTGGTCCATGAATTTTTTATCGGCTCAATTTGGTCCCTGAACTATTGATAAATGTCCAATTTAGTCATTCGTTACTATTTTTCCTTTTTTTTTTTGCTTATAGTAACGAAATTGAAAAAATAAAAAAAACAACAAAAAGAAAAGAAAAAATAGTAACGAAAAAAATAACGAAAAGAAAAATAACAAAAAAAATAATAACGAAAAAAAAAAAAAAGAAACCCTAGTGAGTACTGTTCATCTTCCTCGCGGAAGCAGCCTTGCCTGCATCGGCCAATTATGCGCTGCTCGCACCGGCCAATTATGCATGGGGAAATATCTCAAATAAAATAAAATAAAATAAACTTGCCTAATAAAATAAATATACCTAATTTAATTTTTTTCTTCTTTCTTTTTGAAAAAAGAAGAAGAAATCTTGGTCGGTTCGGAACTCCGGCGAGGGTACGGCGAGCAGCACGTCCAGCGAGGGTTGACACCGGCGAGGGACTCCAGTGTGGCAGGGCACCGGCGAGGGGCATCGCGGGGCGCGAGGCTTGCTGTCGGACATCGGGGAGAGGCGAGCAACGGCGGTGTGGGCTTTGGCGATGTCGGGTCGCGGCCGGGACAGCGGCACGGCGGCGGTTGAGTGTCGGGCGGAGGTGAGCAGGGGCGTTCAGGTCGTGGCTGCTGCGGGGCTCTCAGATCTGCCGGCGTCGAACACTCGAGCAAACCTGGAAGTTGCAGGCGACTGAGGCGTTGCAAGGTCGACGGGCGGCAGGCGAGACCGGTGGAGCGGCGGTGGAGCAGAGAGGGCTCGTGGGTCACCGTCACGGTCGAGGTCTGCTGGCGCAGTGGCCGGTGCGAGCAAGGCTGCTTCAGCGAGGAAGATGAACAGTACCCGCTAGGGTTTTTTTTTTGTTACTATTTTTTTTTCGTTCTTTTTTCAATTTCGTTACTATAAGCAAAAAAAAAAAAAAAAAAAAAGGAAAAATAGTAACAAATGACTAAATTGGACATTTATCAATAGTTGATGGATCAAATTAAGCCAATCGAAAATTTAGGGACCAAATCGGGCATTTATCAATAGTTCAGGAACTAAATTGAGCCGATCGAAAATTTAGGGATGAAATTGCACATTAAGTAATGGTATAGGTTTTCCCGAAAAGGAAAAAAAATTGGAAGAAGGAGAAAATTCCCAACGGCTATGAGCGTAAAATCGTCCGGGGTAGTTAGAAACCGTTGGCGCGAACACAGAAAGAGAGAGAGAGAGAGAGAGAGAGAGAGAGAGAGAGAGAGACCTCGCAGGCATCGCCGCACCCTCTCTCTCTCTCCTCGATTCCTCAGTCCAAAAGCCCTCCTCTGCGTCTTCCTACGAACTCCACGAGAAGCAAACGCTTCTCCTCCAGCTCCCATCCCATCCATGGCGTCCTTCTCCATCCCCTGCCCCACTTCCTCCGCCTCCCTCGCCTCCCTCCACCGCGGCCGACTCCGATCAGCCTCGGCCTCGGCCTCGAAGCTGGTGCACGGATTCTTCGGCGTGTCGCCGCCAGGAGCTCGTTCGAATCTCCAGGTGAGCTGACGCGCACGCATGGTTTGGAGATGGATGGATGGCAAAAGAAATATTGTAAGTTTCCCCATTTTTCTTTTGTGCTGATGGCGTTCGTAACTTGTGAAGTTCGTGCAGCAGCTGTCGAGCTACTCGAGCCGATGCCGATGCCGATCTCGCGTTCCAAGAGCGAATGCTCTTTCAAATGAGGTAAGTACCTGAGTAGTAAATCACTGCCGATGGCCTGGTTCCTTGTGTCTCCATTAGCTCTTCGCTTCTCGACAACCTTGTGCGATCGCAGGGCTCTGTAGCGGGCGCTGAAACGGATGGAGAGGCGACGAAGGAGGAGCCTCGCCTGCCCGATGCGCCGTCCATTTCGGCTTTCATGAATCAAGTGGCGGACCTCGTTGAGTACGTTTAGACTCGTTCTGCTGTACTCTCGAAAGCACGTTCTTAGCTATATGTGTATATTATGAAGATGATTTTTGAGGCAGAGGGTTTAGTGCTGGCGACGGAAGCCGCTCTCCCCCTGGCGATAGCCTGTAATGAGTCTCGCTAACCCTTTTGCCCTTCTCGCCTAATCGAGAAAAGAAAGAAGTGAATTTCATTTGTTTCGTGTTGTTTCGGGGTTCATCCATCGTGTTGTTTGACAGGTTAGTCGATTCACGAGACATCGTCGAGCTGCAACTAAAGCAGGCGGACTGTGAGGTCACCATCAGGAAAAAGGATGCCCTCCAACAGCCGCCTGTTGCGGCTCCCGTTTATATGGGGCCACCCCCTTCTCCACAACACCTGTTTCCTCCACAACCCCCGGCGGCACCAGTCCTCCCTCCTGCTGCTTCTAAGCCAGTTCCTTCAACGCCCACTCCGGCAGCACCGGCTGTAAAGCCAAGCACACCATCACATCCGCCACTCAAATGCCCCATGGCTGGAACATTCTATCGATCTCCTGCTCCAGGCGCACCTCCTTTTGTCAAGGTAAACTCCTGGGTCGTTTAATTTTAGTGGCCATATGTTTATGCTGATGCATGCATCAACTAGCCCCAATTCATGAATTGTGGGAGAGGAGAGGGATGAGTCATGACGGATTTTTGAAGTTGGTTGTGCTTGCTTATGCATTTGAAAGATTACAGAGTTTCTGAAATATGGATATGGCTATGCATCCACAGTTTCTTTTATACGACTTCCCTGACAAGTTGGATGGTAGCCTCCTTTACTATGTCCAGTCGGATTTGCTGAAGTGTCTACTGCTTTTAGATGGCAGAAAACCTTAAGTCACCTTAAACAGACTGAAACCCAAATTATGAATTTGCATGAAGTTTTGGCTTTTGAGTGTTGCTATGCAAATTGAATCCAGGTTCTTTCTTGCATACCAATGATGAACTTCATCCAACGTTCTTGTTTGTTTATCCTAACAATTCCTCAAGTTTAGTTCCATGCTCGATCTTTAAGGGTAGTGCTATTGACTACTTGGTGTCAGAAGTTTGACTATACAACACCCTGAATTCAACATATGTCGTGGGGCAATTATCAGGATGTGATAAGCTTCTCCAAGGACAATAGATTAAGAATCAATCTTCTAGGATCTCAGGGTTGACCCAAGGAGGTCCGGCTATATCATTCACCAATTGGAGTATTAATTAACTGGCTTTTCCAATATCATGTTTTCTTCTTGTTCCTCAGGTTGGAGACAAGGTTCAGAAGGGTCAGGTTGTATGCATTATTGAGGCCATGAAGTTGATGAATGAGATTGAAGTAAGTGTCTATATCCAAATTTCAATTAACCTGTTTAGTTTTCGTGTACTTCTTTCTTCCTATAATCCAGGTCGTTTGATGTCTGTTGTGAAGAGAGTATACTGAGGACCGACGGGAATTGTCAGTTAGAAGTAGAGATTTCAGTCAGGCAACCTTTTCTTTTTAGAAAGCCAACGTGCGAATCTTCAGAATAGAGAAGATGGGAAAAATGATGAGTTGGGATGTTAATTAGGTTCTTCTTTTTAGGTCTTTGAGTGCTTTGATTGATTTCAGTTGTTCCATAGCTACTCTAGTGAAAAATTTGTTCAGTTTGGCATTCCTAATTAGAACAGGGCTTCTTTGGATAACTGAAGAAAATCTTGCCTATCCTGCATATTTTATCCAAAAGTTTTGAAGCAATGATATGAACATTGTTTATTACCTTCTATAATAAATAGATATTGTATATTAATTGCTGGCTAAATTCTTCAGCACCAACATAGCTCCTTTTTTTATGTCAGGCTGATCAAAGTGGAACTGTGGCTGAAATACTTGTAGAGGATGCAAAACCTGTTAGCTTGGACACTGTAAATCTCTCTCTCTCTCTCTCTCTCTCTCTCTCTGCTTTGTCATCCTGGTACCTGAAATATGTAATGTCCTGATGATTTTTTTTTTTTTATCTTTCTTGTAGCCTTTGTTTATCATTGCGCCTTGAAGTACCCATGGCTAAATTCTGAGCACGTTGTTCTCCAGTGGAATCTCTTGAAGCAACTGAACTGCAGAGCAGAAGAATGCAGCAGACTAGTCAATTAGATGTCAGACTGATAGTTTCCCAACGGATGAACCAATTTATGCAATACTTTGTCATGGAACATCCAAAAGGACGAAAAGAAATAACTTCCATAAGCATGTTAAATTTGCCGCTTGCTTTTAGTTCAAGTAACTATTTGCAAGACACTGCCAGTGTCTAAATATTAGCCACTTGAGACTTGAGAGGCTTTTTCAATCAGAGTTTCGGATTAGATTCTGCTGTGAAATGAAGGTACGATCTTGCAAGTTGCCTCTTAACAGATGGTTTTAGGAAATAGTGAAATTTCGGGAAATTTTCTTGGTAACAGGACGAAAAAAATCTCCTTTTTAAGGACATACTAGAGGCAATAGTAGTACGCAACAATTCGGCACCAGACTGTCCCATAATACCATTCGCCTTCCCTTTTATCTTGTTAGACGTCGACTCTCTCAAAAGTGTTCCAGTCCTAATTTGAATTTGAGTTGGAGTAGCTGGGGATTTGGTTCAGCCATAGCATTGTTTGGTTTGTTCTTTGAAAGCACTTCTAAAGTATCGATTGCTTGGAAAATCTTGGCAGATGATGTGGTCTATCTAGCCGTGGTTTTCCCCTTCCTTTCTGCGATTTACAAGAATAAATCTGCTCCTTGTTGTTATTGTGGACAACAGATTTTTTTATTGCACTCGTGCATCGGGGGACTGAGTAATTTTCCGACTTAAGTACGACTTTTGCTGACCGACCGAACAGTTTCAAAAGTGCACACATGCTATGTCTGCCATGTTGCAGCTTAGGCTTCCGACCAAATGGTCCGGAAAATTTATGTTCATACCTTCATTTTCTCAGTACAATGTGCCATTTACCATCATGAGAGATTACTGGTGTGAGGCTCATTTCTTATTACTGATCTTAAGAAATTGATCACTTGACACTTGCACCGTTTAGTCACAGTGACGGACTGCTTCTGAACAACGTTTCAGCTGTTCAACAAAATGCTGGATGTTTGCAGAGGAGGATCCCCCTTCAGAAACACTTCTTCTGGCCATTCCTCTGAGCCTTTCTGCATTTTCCTTTATCTGCACATCAGAGAGCAGCTGTTCTAGTTGAGCCTGTATTTTGTGCCTGGAAATGATCTCTGCCTCCCCTGCCTTCAAGTCTAATCCCACCCTCAGTGCGTCGCATATGTAGCTCCTGTTGTAGAACTGATCCGCGAAGCAGGGCCAGCAGAGGAAGGGCACGCCGTTGCTTATGCCCTCCATGGTCGAGTTCCAACCACAGTGCGTCACGAAACAAGATACCGAGGGATGAGCGAGGACCTTTTCTTGCGGTACCCACGACACTATTTTGGCTCTATCCGATACCCTCTCCAAGAACCCGTCTGGGTACTTGATCTTGTCCACGTCAGTGAAGCCCGACCTCACTACCCACAAGAAGGGGTGGCCTGAAAGCTCGAGTCCCAGGGCTAGCTCTTCGAACTGGTTTTGGCCGAAAGCCGCTAGACTTCCGAAGGCAACATATATGACTGACTTGCAAGGTTGCAGGTCGAGCCAGTTCAGGCAAGTGCGGTCCTCGGCCCAAAAGTTTCCGAGGCAATCGGTAGAAGTTAACGGCCCGACTGGTAGTAGTTCGGGGATCAATCCGCAAGCGATGGGATCAAGCTCGTAGAATGAGTTGCAGAGAAGCCAGTTCGAGATTCGGACAGGCTTAGTCACGCCCATAGCATGTCTGAATACGATCTCCTGCATTCTTTGGTCACCTGGACAGCGCCATACGAAATCCACAGCTTTCACGGCAGGAAGTTTCGGCGAGAACTGGATCGCCGTGTCCGAAGGAGCAGATCCTACAGGAAAATAGATTTCATTTCCACTTGTTCTTCCTCGAAATTTGCTTTCAACTAAGGTTGTTTTGATTCTGACTGTTCCAATGTGTGCTTACATTTACTTGAAACAGGCAGTGAAAGCAGAACACGGAAAATCGCATGCTCGGAGAAATTCATCGCGGCTATCCTTGTCGAAGCTGAAACAAGGTAAAAGATACATACCGCAGTCGTCGATTACGCCGGCCTCGACGAGATGTGGGAGAGAGAGCGATAAGACCAGGCCTGGTACGGCAGCTGGCCAGAACAAGGCCCTCTTGATCCCCATTTTCTCGGCGACCTCGAAAGCCCACCCGAGAGTCGCGTCGGCTACGATGCAAGCGACCCTTTCATCCCGAGACGAATTCATCTTCCTCAGAAGCTCCTCAAAATGACAGGACATGACCTTCGCCCTCATCTCAGCAACCTTCTCTATGTCCCTCGGGTCCTTAACCTCTTCCATGCCATCCGGAATGGTCACCATCTCGATCCCGTCCCAACGACGATCATCGTCCCCCGATGCTTCGAGCATTCGAGCATGGACGGACTCCGTGTTTACGAACGTCACCCTGATCCCGTGATGGGCAACCTGGCGCGACAGCTTCAGGAGAGGCCCCACATGGCCCTGTGCCGGGAAGGGTATCGCCACGACGTGCGGCCGCCTTTCCATACTTTCCGGCACGGCGGATAGATGACTGCCTTGTGTGCACGCGCGCCAGAGTGCGGGCGGGCGTGAGAGACAGTGTGTTGTTCCATATTGATCCAACAGAAAACTATATATGAGCAATCATTTGTTTGATGAAAGCTGCGTGGGGAATGGACCACTTCGTGCATCATCTGGGTTGGTCTTTCTGTCTGTCAGCATGAGAAAGATGAAACGTTACTTTCTACTTGGATTAGAAAAGAGGAAATGAAGTAAATGGTCCCTAAAACTTTGTCTTAAAGTGCAACATAGTTCCTAAACTTTAACATAATATACAGTGTCATCCCTTAACTTTAATTTAATGTGCAATATCATTCTTGAACTTTTAATTTGGAATGTGATCTCTAATTTTTTTTTTTTGTACATGTTCAATTTAGTGAATTATATGAAAATATTCAACATGGTCCATGGACTTGAATTGATGGAAGGATAATAGTGAACATTTTCATATAATTCATAGACTATATTGAACATGTACTAGAACTTCAAGGATTACATTGAATAAATTAAAAGTTTAGGGATAACATTAAAAATTGATTAAAATTTAGGGGCAATTTGAATAAATTAAAAGTGTGGGGACTGCATTGCACATTATGAAAAAATTCAAAGACCATTTGTGTCAAAATTTGGAGATCATTTCTCATCTTAGATTAGAAAAAAAGGGATATAACATAAATAATCTTTGAACTTTGACCTAATGTGCAATATAATCTCAACACTTTAGTCCAATATGTAACGTGGTTCTTGAACTTTTAAATTGTTCAATATGGTCCATAGACATTGTCAAAAGTTCAGAAATTACGTTGAACAAATTAAAAGTTCAAAGTTCACATTATACAATTAGATAAAATTTAGGACCACATTGAATAAATTAAAAGTTTAAGGATTATATTACACATTGGGCCAAAATTTAATGATTATTTGTACCATTATCCCTAAAAAAAAAATTGAAAGGTAGCTATCAATCGTCTCTGGTCTATGTCATCAGATGATGTCCATAGGCTTTTCAAACAGTAAACCATTGACCCTTGCTGGACACTCCACAGAACTCTTTTCGGGTCTTGGGTAGTCCGAAGCCCAACGTTCAGGAGACGAGAAGCAAATCAAATCCAAGGCAAGATCGTCTTGAAACTCCACTTTCTTCCTGGCCCAGAGAACAGAAGGCCGAGTCCATAACGATACTGATCTTGTACTCTCATGTTCCCTTTGTTTTGCCTCTCACTCAACATCCATCTTCTTGCGTTATTGTAAGCTCTTCCCTAAGAGTCGCCTAGAAGCTCGAGGCCCAAGGCTCTAGATAGTTAGAGACGCCTTCCCCGTGCCTAGATGGCATTATCCTCAATTGGAGAATTGGGTCAACCTGTGGTTAAGGACATTATCGTAAGATGTGTCAACCCAACTATGGGCATTTAACTCACTCTCACTCACGTCAAGCGTGGGAGGCTACTATACCTACCTATCCGATAATAGCCAGAATCGAAGTTCTTACGTGGTGTCTATCTTCACTACCGTAAGACTCCCTAATTCCATGTTCATCTTTGTCTTCACGACAGAGAGGGAATAGGAGGACAGCGCAATGTCTCTTATCCCAGGGTGGTTCTCCTACCTGTTTCCTCCGTGAGCCTTTTAAGGACCTGGTCCGCGCCACCTAAATAGTTGGAGAAGTTTCATATTGAGTATTTTCAACCAAAGGAGAATCGATTACATAAATCCTACCATCTCTTTTAATTGTTTCTCTCATAAGGAGTTATGTTACTTACGGACATTCTTAATGCCATTTTCTTTCGGGAGAATTACCAAAAAAGTCTTAAACTTATTGTAATTGTGCCAATTCAGTCATAAACTGTTTTTTTGGCCAATTTAGTCCTAAACCTTTATAATTGTGCCAATTCAGTCCTTCCGGCCAAAATTGGCCGGCCGGAGCCCGACGTGGATGCGGCCTAGGAGATAGCTGGCCGGTGAACAATTTTTTAATAATTTTTAATTTTTTTTCTAATTTTTAATTTTTTTGTTTTTTTGTTTTAATTTTTTACCTTCTTCTTCTTCCTCTGGCCGGCCGGCACCGGCTAGAGGCGAGGGCCGGCGAGGCTGACCTCGCCGGCCACCGGCGAGGCTCGCCCGCCGGCCACCGGCGAAGGCGAGCCTCGCCAGATCCGGTTACGGCCTCGCTAGTGGCCGGCGAGGCCGCTGCCGCGATCGGGTGAGGCGAGCCTCGCGGATCTAGGTACGACCTTGCTAGTGGCCGGCAAGGCCGCCGTCGCCAGATCTGGCGAGGCTCGCCTTCACCAATGGCAAGCGGGGGCGAGCCTCGCCGGTGGTCGGCGAGGTCGGCCCGCGACCCTCGCCTCTAGCTAGCCGGCGGCCGGCCGCAGGAAGAAGAAGAAGGTAAAAAAAAAAATCGAAAAAAATTAAAAAAATTATTAAAAAATTGTTTGCCAGCCACTGTCTCCGGCCGGCGTCCACGCGCTCCGACCGGTCAATTTTGGCCGAAAGGACTGAATTGGCACAATTATAAAAGGTTTATGACTAAATTGGCAAAAAAAAAGTTTAGGACTGAATTGACACAATTGCAATAGGTTTAGGACTTTTTTGGTAATTCTCCCATTTTCTTTCTGTACATCCGAAGAGAAAGTATGGAAATCAGGCCCCGTTACATCAGCTTGCAAGAGCAAATGGAGAGCTACAGGAGGCCCCTCGGAAGCAGCAGATGGGTCCGTGAGCCGACGTCCTAGGTTTGCCGAGAAGCATGTGACGACCGGGGATTACGATCCAGAGCCGATAACGAATGGCAATCAAGGACCGCACTTGCCGAACGATGGTGAGCGACAACAGTAAATTTCGCTAAGGTCGATCCCCCTCGAGAATCAATATCAACCGCCAAAAAGCGGATTCTGTGTCCGTGTTGCGGTCCTTCAAGTTCAACCGGCACGATGCTTCCATGTCTCGATCGCAGTGAGAATCCACGACGTCGATCATCAAGAGTCAATCCCCCAACACTCAACTCATCCGGATTACTTTTTGCTCTGCCATCCGTACTGAGTTTTATACCATTTCAACCGAGGAGGCTCTCTCTCTCTCTAAGTTTCAATCTTTCTTTCTTCTCTTCAACTTCTGGAGGGGAAAGATTTGACCCAGATCTCTCCCTCCCCTCCCCGTTTTTCCTTTTATCTCCTCTTGTTTTCTTTCCTTACTCTCTTAATCTAGATTTTGATCTAGGAGTTTTGCTTCTCCGATTTCACATTTTGGAGTTTTTCTCTCCTATCTAGTTCTAGATTTAGAAGTTTTGATAATTAAGGGATCCACCTCTAATTTCAAAGGTGTTCATAGCAGCTTTGATGTGCTTATTCGACATGTTTTTGTTAAAAGCTTTGGTAGTTCACATTCACTAAAGGGCTTACTCTCACAGATGACAAATCTAAACTTGTTCAACATATTTATGCTTATATTGTCTCCATACATTGATGGTGTTGAGGACGCTGAATTTGGACGCACACTATCAAAAGGCAAAGTCATAACTACAATTGGAGATCCTAATATGTGCTCATCATTGGTAATGATGTGTAATTTAGTAATAAGCCATCGATCTTTCGCTTGAACCAGATCTATTCATGAAGGACAAGTGTATGATGATTTCTGCCAATCATGCTCTAATGATGTACCTTGATTTCTGATTTTTGGTTTGTTTTGGAGCTCTATGAGTTTGTCTTATTAGGGTGGCTTTTGGAATTTCCATGGATCTTGTCATGTATTATTTTAATAATGAATGAAAATTTCTTTTGACCAAAATAAATAAATAAATAAAATCGAGGAGTCATCCTTGGGAGACTTGAAATTGTTGACATAGCAATTTAGTTAGCGTTGGCCATCTTATGTGACATGGCCAACATTGACGTAAATAATTTTTGCAACTTTTTTTGTTCTTAAAAAGTTTTTTTTTTTTTGCTTTCCTTTTCCATTTTTTCTTCCTTTTTTCCATCCACCAGCCATTGTCCACCTCGTTGATGGTTGGGAGGTCACTAGCCTTGAATGAGGGACGTTGCGTTTGGGTTGGTGAGGGCCACCCTTGCCAGACTTGAGCAAGGGTTGCCTTCGCCTAGCCTAGCGAGGGTGGCCCTCCTGCGGTTGGTGACCTCCAACGGTCATCGATGAGGCTTGGCAAAGGGAAAAAAAAAAAAAAGAATAGAAAAGAAAAATCCATAAAGTTTAGAAAATATTGAAAAAAAAATTGTTAATGTTAGTGCTACCATGCAATGTAAAATGGCCGACACTGATTAAATCATCACATTGGCAATTTCTAGCTAAAATTAGCCAGAATGACTAAATTGACAAACTATTAAAATGTTTTAGATTATTGAAATAATTGAAAAGTTTAAGACTAAAATTTGACAAAATTAAAAGGTTTATGACCTTTTAGACAATTTTCACAAACTTTATCAACTTATCAGCTTCCTCTGTATTGTACATTACCTACGAATCGAAGCCAATTGCCCTAGTGGAGAGATAACTCCGTTCATCCGGAATGCTATTGAGCGTGTGGTAAAGGAAAATAAATGTAGTTAAAATGCTATCCCATGGAGTTTGATTTTACTTTTCGCTTTGTTTTATGCTCTGTTATGCTTTTACTAGACAATCTCTAATTCATTTTCTATGTAATCGAGCTCTTAACCTTATCATGTTCATTGATTGTTGTATGTGGTTTGGTTACGTCTAATTGATTTCACATTACTCTGATGAATTAAGATTGGTTCCAAGATGTCCTGAAGTGACATCGAGGGTCAGTTAGACGAACGAGTAAAGATTCTTGGAAACAAACCGAGGATGTGAATAGAGCTCTCTACAAGGAAAGAGAATGACAAGGTAACTGACTATTCCTAAGACTTTTCAACCGAATGTAGTTGTTGAAAGAATCTTGCTTTGAAATAAAAGAAATTCTCGGAATTTGAAAAGAGTTATGTCATAACAAAGAAATCCATTCCTTCAAAGCCACTTTCGGCAAAGAAAGATGAAGATCGATGTTGTACCCTCGATCAAGAGTTGACTTTAGCCATGCCCTTACTAATGATTCTGCATTTACAGCTAAATAAATCCGGGTTTACATGTACTTCTATTTACTGTTATAATTGAAATCGGGAAGAATTTTTCTTTTATTTATGGAAAAGAACCAATACTGATTAGTCATGCATCAATTTGGCTATGCTTTCATCCTCGGCCTAAGTGTCAAGTCCGACTCCTTAACCGGTCCACAACCCATTATGTTAGTTAAGTTAGCAATTATAATTGATAGATTTTTACTTACAGCGATATTCTTATATATTATTGCAATTGACTAATTCTTATAGGCCATTAATGCTGAATTATTTTGAGAACTATCACAAAAAGTGCACACTCAATACTTAGGTCCCGAGCAAAATCTTAAAAAGGCTCCAGCCATCAGGCAGGCTGCCCCCCTCCGGGGGGGAAGTGGGCCTTGTACGGGGCTTTTATCTTCAGGGTTTCCCCCACAAGAAACCCAAGGAACAAGCCCGGGGAGGGCAATGAAGACAACCCAGGGGAATCGAAGCCCCTGGAGGTGGGCCGAGCCTCCCCCCGAGCCATGTTGTGTATGCGCATAAATTTAAAACTTTTTACAGAATCGCCTACTTAGGAAACATTTGAAGTATTATTGAATTGATGAAGATTTAGAATAGCGGTATCTCCATGCCTTCGTCAGGTGGGTACACATCCTTTTCATTGAACCGAAATAATTTTGATGGCTAATATTTTGGGTAGGTCATATTTCATTCTTTCAACTCCAATCTTAATTTTCTATTTCATGTTCCCTTGATTTTCTCGCTCCCGTCACATCTATCTTCTTGGTGCTCTTTCAACAAGACCATATCTTCGGTCGGTCGTATTTCATTCTTTCAACTTCAATCTTAATTTTTTATTTCGAGTTCCCTTGATTTTCTAGCTCACTCTATATCTATCTTATTGTGCTATTACAAGCTCTTTCCTAAGGGTTGTCTAGAGCTCGTCACCTAAGATTGTTAATGATGCCTTCTCCTAGCCTAGACGCCACCATACAAGAATGGATTACATAGATCATACCATCCCTTAATAGTTTCTCTCATAAGAAGTCAACTTACTCATTTACGTTCTTAATGCCATTTTTTTTTTTTTGGTAATGGTAATAAATAAATAGAGGAAAGGCCAATTATACAAAAGATCAAGGCACCAAAACTTGCACGCAAGATGAAAATTCATTATGAGTGAAAGGATGCCATGATAAAAAGCCGCAACCGTGGCGTCCCTTCACAAGGACGAACTATACAAAAACAGCAAGCACGGCAGAAAAAAACAACCGGCTAAGCACAAACACCTCAGCAAGGGAGAAAAACTTAATGCCATTTTCTTTCTGTACATCTGAAGGGAAAGTATGGAAATCCAGGACCAATGCATACTATCGTTAAATCAGCTTGCGAAAGGGAAATGGAGGGCTATAGAAGGTACCTCTGAAGCAACAGATGGGGCCGTGAGGCCATGTCCTAGTTTTGCCAAGAAGCCTAGTACATGGAAAATTTGATCGTAAAATTATTAAAAAATTAGATTTTTTAATTATGTTTTAATTTTATATATTATTTTCTTTTACGCCGCCCATGGAAGAAGAAAAATAAAAGAAAAAGAAATGTATAAATATTAAAAATTCAACTTTTTAAAAATAAAAATTTCAATTTGTTTTTAATATTTTGTAAGAACAAATGTTTCATTAACCAAGAAACTGCGCATGACCTTTGTTGACCTGAGCTTGAGGGTCGAGACTAGAACTCGAGTGTCGGAGATCCAAGCATGGCCTTTATGGACCCGAGCTCAAGTGCCAAAGCATCGAGCATGAGCACCAATGATTTAGGCCTAGCCTCAATGGACCTAGTCTGACCACCGAAGACTTGCCCCTAAATGCCGTGACTTGAGAACTAATGTTGGAGTTTCCGTGGCCAAGCATAAAGTTTCGGGCTTAAGTATTGATATCCACTCATATTTTAAAAAACGTTTTCTGGTTTTTCTGTGAATTTTACCATAAAAAAGAAAATATTTTCAAATCCTGAATTTAATCTTATATATTGATTAGGAAAATATTTTCATATTGATCATATATATTGTTTAATAAAACATTTTCTGGGGAAAATTTTGACTCATTTTCCTAAGAAAACCAAACCTCAAGTGCTTTCACTTTTTCAAATAAGAAAGAATGAGGAAAGTGGTTATGTTTATTTTCTCGTTAAAAATATTTTCCATGAATTAAACATACCATAAGGCTACGATCAGAATAGGATTGGAAACGTTATGATAGGATATCAAATCCACAGATTTTGCTATATCCTATAATTAGTGAATTACAATGATAAATTTGGACATATTCATATTATATCATATATATTGTTTAATATAAACAATATATTAATGTAAATGAACCTAAAAGTTGCATAAACGAAAATGTTAAGAATCTCTTGTGACACTCTTGCCTACTTTATTTTTATTATTTTATTATTTTGTCCTTTCTTTTTTAATTATTTTTCCCCTTCCATGATTCTCTAACAAAATTTTATTAAGTTATACCTAAAAAACTACTATACCTAAAATAGATATATATTTATATTTATATATTAAATTTATATTATAAGATAGAATTAAATTCGAATACACTTAAATATATTTTTTGAATTTATTGTATTAGAATTCAAATATTATTTATATTGAAATATAATTTTAATTTCATTAATTTAAGAAATGTGTTATTCGAGAAAAATACATTTCCAATTATAGATATTAGAAATTTTACCCACATTTATCTTACATTCCCATGGGATAATTTTATTTAGATTATATTCGTCTTATATCCGACTTAATCTTGACTTGAGTATGCACCAAATGCAAGATAGAATAAATTTTATCCTATCTTGAATTTTATTCTGACTACCAAATGAAGTCTAATAGGTTTACAGTGCATGTACAAGATCCATACATTAAATTTTTGGATTCTAATATATGTGGCCCAACAAATGTGAGGACAAGGCATGTAGTTCTTTACTTTGTCATATTTCATTGATTGTTATACATGATTTGGTTAAGTCTAATTGATTTCACATTACTCTAACGATTTAAGCTTGCTTCGGAGATGTCCTTTAGTTTTGACTATTGAGAGAGAGAGAGAGAGAGAGAGAGAGAGAGAGAGAGAGGTCCTTTAGTGAAGTAGAGAATTAGTTAGACGATTAATGGAACAGATTGACGAGGTGAATATCTATATAATCAATTTAAAGAGCTCTATAAGGAAAGAGAATGACAAGGCAACCGATTATTCCTGAGACTTCTCAGTAGAATGTAGTTGTCGAAAGAATCTCGTTGTGAAACGAAAGAGATTCTTGGAAGCTGGAAAGAGCTGGAAAAAGTTATAATGTTATAATAAAGAAGTCATTTCCTTCAAAATCAATTCTGACAAAGAAAGATGAAGAGCAGTGTCACGCCCTCGATGAAGAGATGGCTTAAACCATGCTCTTGCTAATGACTCTGCAACAATAGCTAAATCAATTGGGGTTTACATGTACTTCTGTTTACTATTATAATGAAAATTAGGAAGGAATTTTTTTTTCTTATGAAAAAGAATCAATAATGATTAGTTATGCATCAATTTGGCTACGCTTTCATCCTCGACGTCTCAACCAGTCCACAACCCATTATGTTGGTTTAGTTAGCAATTTTGATCGATAGATTTTTATTTATAGAAACATCCTTACATATTATTGCAATTGACTAATTCTAATACGCCATTAATGCTGAATTCTTTTGAGAATTAACGAAAAATGCACACACATTGCATGTGGCATAATTTTTTTTTTTTTTTTACAGAATCGCCTAGTTAGGAAACATTTGAATTATTATTGACTTGAAGAAGATTTAGAATGGAGGAATTTCTACTCCCTCTTTAGGTGGATACACATCCTTTCCATGGAGCTAACCAAAATATTTGCAATAAGTGTATTTGAAATCCTAAAATTTGTCAATAAATACAATTCAGTTCTAAAACTTTCCAAAAGTGTAATGGAGTCCTAAACTTATCATGAAAGTACAATCGAGTTCTAAAATTTTTAAAAGTGTAATGAAACTTGCTAAATTGGTCCAATCAAATCCTTACGTTAATGACATTTTTTAAAAAATTTTAGGACTCGATCGTACTTTATTAGCAAGTTTTAGGAATTGATTGCACTTTTTGAAAGTTTTAGAACTCAATTACACTTTCTTGATAAGTTTTAGGAATGAATTGTATTTTTTGAAAGTTTTAAGACTCAACTACACTTTTGTAACAAGTTTTAGGATTTCCAATGAACTTATTTTGAAATATTTTAATAGGTCATATTTTTAGGTGGGTTTCATTCTTTCAACTCCTATCCTAATTTTTTATATTTTTGGAATATCCATGAGCCACTAGAGAATGGGGATAAGAGGTTCCAGGATCCATACATGTTCCGTTTGGAATCTGGAACTTAGAACCTATCTGTTGAAACATGTTCCTCATTTTTTTGGAACCGCCGTCCATCCTGCATTTCCTAGAACTTGGAACCTACCTTATCACAGATTCCAAGGTTTACTTAGATTCCACTTATATTATTAATTGAAAAATTGCAATAAATTAAAACATTTGTCGGTACAATTCATTAACCATAAAAACATATGGAAAATATGAGCATTATAAAATGGAAACTCAAATTAGTGTTTTTAGATTATACATTCATCATCGAATATATGAAATAACGTAAGATCGCGTGAAGACATAAACAAAAAAAAAATATTCATTTCCCCAATATTTTTATTTAAGAAAGGGACGTCTTAATGGAGGTTGTTGGAATGAATCCGATCCATATGAAGCGTGCACGAGTTACTACCTTTTTGGTAAATTTGTTAACTATATTTTTTGGTCAAAGTTTCTTAAGTAAATAGTAAAGCAAATTTCACGCGTATGTAAGTCCCCATCTGATGTGATGTCCCAACTTTTCACAATAAAAAGATAATCAAATTTTTTTATCTTGGTCAAAGTGAACCGGTGGCTTTTTTTTTTTTTTTTAAGTGTCATGATCTTCTTGCTTGGCACAGTATAAATTGGGTTCTGGTTATAACACACCATGCCATTTCTAGCCTGTTCACTCCTCATTTCTATTGTGAACACCACACATCTAAATAACAACACTCTATCTGAGGGCCATGACGCCTTCCTCTCTCATTCTGGCCACAGTAGCCATCTCCGTCATCCTCTACTCCCTCCTCAGCTACCTCGCTCGGCCCTCCCGCCCTCTCCCACCCGGCCCGAAGCCATGGCCCCTCGTCGGGAATCTGCCCCACCTCGGCCCCATGCCCCACCAATCCATGGCAGCCCTAGCCCGAGCCTACGGGCCGCTCCTGCACCTACGGCTCGGGCTCGTCGACGTGGTGGTGGCCTCGTCGGCCTCCGTGGCATCCCAATTCCTGAAGACCCACGAAGCCAACTTCTTAAGCCGCCCGCCCCACTCCGCGGCGAAGCACCTCTCGTACAACTACCAGGACCTGGTGTCCTTGCCGTACGGACCAAGGTGGCGGATGTTGAGGAAGATAAGCTCCATCCACCTCTTCTCCGGCAAGGCTCTTGATGATTATAGACATGTTCGCCATGTGAGCTCCAACTCATCTCTCTATATGGAAAGAGTGTTTATTCAATGAACGGGTCATTTTCCATCAATTGAGAAGGATAGTTGTAAGCGAATATTGTTGTCTACCTCTACGTCTCTGTCACTATTCTTTTCACATCATTCAGGGTCCTATTAGAGGATAGAATCCGGCAGGTCAACCATGACCCCCAATTGCTCAAAAAAAAAAAAAAAAACCATGACCCCCAAAATCTGTGTTGAATTTGAACTTCTCCGCAAGTCAATTTTAAATCTTGGCCTGCTTCCATGGTCTATTCGGTGCCCTTATATAAAGGAAGGACCTACTATTTTGGTTACTTATATAATTCAATCGGGATTAGTGCGCCGGCCAGTGGCCAGTTGCATGCCCTCGGTTGGTTTTTCTTTCTTTCTTTTTTTTTATAATAAATTTAGCTTATTTTTAATCCAATTTTTTTAATGGGTCATAAAATCATTTTTGAACTAAAGCTTGGCATCGTTTTAGTCATATGCTCTATTTATTAGTCACGTCGCACTGCATAGTATAGAGAAAACAATAATAAATAAAAAACATTATGTTTGGGCGAAGTTAAAGAAATGACTTAATTGTTTTTTTTTAAGTTTTAGATCCTTTTTGGTCCAATAAAACTTTAAAATTCATAAAATTTTAAAACTTCCAATGTAATAGGAAGAGGTTGTCGTACTGACGCATGCGCTGGCACATGTGAGCTCGACCCCGAAGAAACTGGCCCAACTGCTCAACGTGTGCACGGCGAACGTGCTGGGGCGGGTGATGCTGGGGAAGAGGGTGTTTGGGGACGGGAACGGCGGGGGCGACCCAAGGGCGGACGAGTTCAAGTCGATGGTGGTGGAGTCGATGGAGCTGCTGGGCGTGTTCAACATCAGCGACCTGGTCCCGGCCCTCCAGCGGTTCGACCTCCAGGGGGTCATGGCCAAGACGAAGACGCTGCACAAGCGCTTCGACGCCTTCCTGACGGCCATCGTGGAGGAGCACAAGGCCGGCATGGGCAAGGCCGGGAGTAAGCACAACGACTTGTTGAGTACTCTGATCTCTTCCAGGGATATTGCTGATGAGGAAGGAGGGAAGCTCACGGACGACCAGATCAAAGCATTTCTTCTAGTACCACTCTCTCTCTATCTTTCGCTCTCTATATTTAAGAACTTAAAGAACTGCAAGTAATGTAACTCGTTTCAACTTGTGTTGTGTCGCAGACCATGTTCACGGCGGGCACCGACACTTCCTCCAGCACTACCGAGTGGGCCATCGCCGAGCTCATCCGTCGCCCCGACATCCTGGTTCGGGTCCAGGAAGAGATCGACTCCGTGGTGGGACGAGACCGCCTCGTGACCGAGCTCGACCTGCCCCGCCTGACGTACCTCCAAGCTGTGGTCAAGGAGACCTTCCGGCTCCACCCGCCCACTCCTCTATCCATCCCGCGGGTCGGGGCCGAGGGCTGCGAGATCAACGGCTACCACATCCCCAAAGGCGCCAAGCTGCTAGTGAACGTGTGGGCCATAGCCCGTGACCCCGACGCTTGGGCCGAGCCCCTGGTGTTCCGGCCGGAGAGGTTCCTACCGGGTGGCGAGAAGCCTAATGCCGATGTGAGGGGTAACGATTTCGAGATCATCCCGTTCGGAGCGGGGCGGAGGATATGCATCGGAATGAGCATGGGCTTGAGGATGGTTCAACTCATGACCGCGACGTTGGCCCACGCTTTTGACTGGGAGCTGGCCGGTGGGGTCTCGCCGGAGAAGCTGAACATGGACGAAGCTTACGGGCTCACCTTACAACGGGCCGAGCCGCTGTCGGTCCACCCGAAACCAAGGCTCGCCTCCCATGTCTACAAGGCATTGAGTTGAAGAGCTAATGAACATTGGCCGGAGCTACAAATTAGGAGGTGATACAACCTTACATGCAGCTACTTTACCAGCTTCCCATCTACCGTAACATTATCCTACCGATCAAAGCTTAGTTGCCCTTGTAGAGAGACGACTCTATATCCATCCTCAGTTGCTATCCAGTCTGTATGGTTCTAGGAAAATAAATGCAGTCAATGTGCTAAGCTACCACATCCCCTACATCATCTGCACAAACTTTATTTCACAATTATGTGTTAAAGTACATCTAAAGCATTTTATTGTGATTGATAGATTTTTTTTTTTAATATACTGTAATACCCTCAGATATTATTGCAATTGTCCAACTCTTACCGCGTGGGTCGCTGTCTAATCAAAACCAACCCAATAAATGCTTCATTTATTTCGCGATACAATATGACATTTCTAGAAAACATTTTTCAAAAAACCATTTTTAAGGGAAATGATGGTTTGACTAAAATCTAAAAAGGAATTGAAAATTACTTTTCGTCATTTGGTTATTAAAATTTGATTTGATTTTCCTAAATAATCATGCCTTATCCGGGTACTAATGACATGCACATGAGCAATCGGAAAATATAGTATGGGCATCAGGGCCCAGGTTCAGCCTCTATAGACCCCGGCCCGAGCACAGGCTCGATCCTGGGTTTGGGCACTTGACTTGGGTGCCAAGGATCGAGGTCCTAGGCATGGGCATTAGGCCAACCTCAATGGATAAGCACATAAGTATTAAGGTCCCAAGTTTAGCCTCGATGGACTCAAGCATAGGTACCGAGGTCTCGAACTCCACCTCGATGGACTCTAGCTTGGGTGTTGAGGACGCGGTCATGCATGCCAAGGTCCCAAGTTTGGCATCATTGGACATAAGCTTGACCTCAATGGACCCAAGCACTAGCAGTGGGTTATTCCTCTCAAAAATAGATGCTAATGGGTCAGGGATAGATTTGAAATAGGTCTGAAAGATTGGATACTTTTTAATAGGATTAAAAGGTCAGTGTAAACTTGAAATAACTCCGAGTCATTGTTCAATGAACGGATCATTTTCAAGCAGTTTAAAGGGATCTAATAAACCAATTATGTCACCAAACCTCTATATGTCTATTGTTAATCTTTCACATCAGGTATGGTCATGTAAGAGAAAAGATTTCGATGGACAAATCTTAAACACGCTTCTATATTTTAGTCGATACTCTTACGCGATGCTATCTAATTACTTGTTTATTTTAAGGTAGCAAGAAGAGCTCGCCATACTCGCGGCCCCGTGATCCCGGGCCAACTGCCCAATGTGTGCATGGCGAATGCCCCGGGGCGGGCGATGCTAGGGAAGCTGGTGATAGAGAGACGGGAGCGGCGGGGCGACCTGAAGGCGGATGAAGGGAAGCTGGTGTTCGGAGACGGGAGTGGCAGGGCGACCCGAAGGCGGATGAGTTCAAGTCGATGTTGGTGGAGTTGATGGTGCTGGTGTTGTTTTGCGGAACATATTCGCAGCGGACACCAACCCTTCCTCTAGCACTACGAAATGGGCCATTGCCGAGCTCCTCCGGCGACCTGGAATTTTGGCCTGAGTCCAGGAAGAGATCGACTCCGTGGTGGGACGAGTCCGTCTCGTGACCGAGCTCGACCTGCCCCGGTTTGACGTACCTCAGAACCGTGGCTTCCCCCGGCCACCCCTCTATCCCTCCGGCGGATCGCGGCTGGGAGCTGTGAGATCAACGGCTACCACATCCCCGGAGGCGCCGGGCCTCGGTGAAAACTGGAAGATGGAATAGAAGGAAACAATAGAGAATATATAGGATTATTGGGTGTTTAATCTTTGAAATGGTGATAAAAACTGAAGAGATGATAGAAAGAGAAAAGACATGAAATTCATATATATTATTTTTTAAAGAGATTCTTGTCAGTCTTCACTAAAAAGAATGTATGAAAATATGCTCCCTCAATTTTATTTTATTTTTTGATGAAATATGAAGAAATTTTACACATATAAGAAAAGATAAAAATATTCCAAAACTTGAACTTTTTGGTAAAGCTAAGATAAGATGAAAAAATGTCCACATTATTTGATAATTGAAATCCATGAGAGAGAATAAAATTATAAATTTACGAGTTTGTCCACCATAGAATATTTATTAAAAGAAAAAGTATTGAATGACAAACTCCAATCTATTGTGAGAATAAAATTATGTTCTAGATCATAAAAATCAAATAATAAATAATTATAAATTATTGTGGGGTTTACTTCTTTAATAATTTGTAACTTACAATAAACTGTTATTCTCATAATAATTCAAAAATTATTATGCCAACAAAACCTTTTATAAAATACTTTAGACAGATCTCATCGAGAAGAAGGAAGAAAAAAAAAATTCGACTCCTTGAGGTCATCTTCACATTATACAATAAGGAAAGTGGTTGAAAGAAGTTTGGATTGGTAGATGCAAAATCCTTCCTTTTGACTAAATTTAGGTAATTTTTTTTTATTTGATTTCATCGGCAACGCATTCGCACAGGAAACCGCATTTTGACCAATTCAGCGCGGGTAACTTCATGAGCAATAATATGTTAAAGGGAAAGGAGACAGAGTCGTTCATTTTGTGATGAAAGAAAGGAAGCCTTGGGTCAACGGCGGAGGGTCAACGGCGGAACCCGTCTCACATGTAACTAGTCGATAAAAGCTATTTGACAATTAAAGTATTTCACATCATCTGTTTACGAGATTTATTTATTTTTAATATTCGTATGGTCTTCCTCCATCGATCAATTTAAGTTTTTGGATTAGATATATTAAGTCAGGTCCTATCTCAATTTATTGTGCTGTGTGTGCCCTTGGGCATGTGATCTGACTTTGCCGATTCAATTGTTTTGGTCGGACATTCTCATGAAAGCTACACAATGACTTTGACTTTCCCTAGATTAGAGCGAATTTTCCGCAATGTGCTACCTTGTCAAAATGAAAACTCTGAAAAAAAAAAATAATAATCCCTGGAGATGACAAGTGGCGGCTTTTTTTTGAATTGTCAAGGACCTTGGCCTGTATAGAAAACAACAAAGGTAAATACGCCTCGAAGGCAAGTTATGGGGTTTGCCAAATAGTGATGAATAGAGCGAGGGAGATGCAACAGCTATTTAAAGCGTATGCTCTCCATTCAATTGTAACATTACCTAACTCTAGTTCACACATGCACACAACCACTTCACTTGTAACACACAGATACACAAGCCTCTAGCCTACTCACTCCTCATTTCTCTTGTCACTAACCCATCCATCATAAATCTCCAATCCTTTTAAATCACATCTAAATAGTAGCACTAATTCAAACAATAACACACTCCCTTCTAAGGCCATGACGCCTCTCTCTTTCATTCTAGCCTCAATCCTCCGCTCCCTCCTCGGCTACCTCGCTCAGCTTGCCCGCATGCTCCCGCCCGGCCCAAAGCCATGGCCTCTCATCGGGAATGTTAGAGTAATTGAATATAAAACCACTAGAAATCAGATGACTTAATCTAAAAAAGGAAGTATGACCCAAACGAGAATACCAAGTTTCAGATGATACTGTGGTAGGATAGCAACTGAGAGCATTTGTAATCTTTAGGGAGATAAGTTCGAATAAGCGTCCCACTTTACGGCCTGTCCCAATTATTTGCCCTGTCCTTGGATTCTGCACATGACAACTATTAGAGGAAAGTGAATATTGAAGCTGAGTTCGCATAATCGACCCACAAATATCAAGTTTAAGGAGATTCTAGGAACCGTGAAAGTGTTTGGCTATGACAATGTGGATATTGAATTGTTTCCTATATGGCCAACTAGCATCTGTGAGTTATCAGCTCTATGAATAGTAGGTGTTTATCAGAGTAACAACTTTGACTTAAACAAATTGGTGTTCGAAGTTATGTGATTGCAACAGGCAAAATTAAATAACCATGAATCAGAAGTACCTAGAGTCATAAACAGATTAGAAATGCTAGAGACAGAAGAATTAGAGGTATCGGATTCTCGAACAATGGAGCGAAGATTCTTTAAAGATAAAGTAAAACAGACAAGTTATTGAAAGAACCCTCAACAGTAGTGGCAGTGGTGGATAAGCATGCAAGTGGACCTCTGTATCGGGATCAGTTGTTTGTCCCTGTCATTGCCAATAGCTAGAAGACGCAAGGTAACTAGTTCGATGACAATACTTGCAATATTTGCCACACGATGAGGAAGAGGCAGGTGTAGCAAGTATCGCGTCTATAGGAATGGATAATAATATAGGACGCTGCACCATCAAAGCAGCAAGTCAAATTGTTTCAGTCAATAACTCTAAAACAACTGCCTCGAGGTGATTGATCTCATTGTAAAAGTGAATCACAGCCCCATGCCCCACCACTCCTTGGCAGCCCCACCCCGAGCCTACGGGCTGTTGTTGCACCTGCGACTCGGGCTTGTTGGCATGGCGTTGGCCGCGTCAGGCTCCATGGTAGCCCAGCTCCTAAGGACCCATGATGCCAACTTCTTGAGCCAGCCGCCCCGCTCTATAGCAAAGCACCTGGGGTACATTTACCGGGACATAGTGTCTGTGCCATACTGCCCGAGGCAGCGAATGCCGATGAAGATAAGCTCCCTCCACCTCTTCTCCAACAAGGCTCTTGACGATTATAGACATGTACGCCAGGTAAGTAACCTAGTGAACTCCAATTCATCTCTATATATGCATACATATAGACATGTGTACGTAAATGAACATGGGTGTGTATGTGTGTGTACATATATAAATTACATGCATAGAGAATTTACCAAACATGGTGTTCTTTTTCTTTATAGTTAAATAAATGGAAACACTTTATTAATGTGATAATTATTATTATGATCTGTAACAAATTAATATAATAGGAAAAGAAAAAGGCTCGATTAGTTTGGTTAAAAGAGAGTTGCAAACTAGAGAGGAGATCAAACCCTTTTTTGGAAGGTGAAATGGGGTTAGATCTCCAAGGAGCAACTGCTTATATGAAAAAAAAATGGAAAATTATAAATAAGAGCTTGAAGTAACCTTATTTTCTCAGATAAGAACTTGAAATAGACATTATTTCAAATAAAAATTCGAAGTGTCATTATCTTCCTCAAATAAGGCTTGAAGTGAATCTTGTTTCAAAAAATGATATAAAGTTGTTATATTAGTCTTAAAAAAAGGTATGAACTCATTGTTTGCTGGATGAAAATTTCGTCTTTTTATTTTCTTAATTTTTTCCTTTTTTCTTTCTTTTTTCCATTTTTTATTTCCATAAAAGAATAAAAATAAAAATAAAAACTTAAAAAAATGAATACACATGGGAAGGAGCCCTCCCGCCCATATTTTTGCTTTTTTTTAAAAAAAAATCTAATTTAATTTAAATTGTATTTGGATGAAAATATCTTTGATCAACAAAAAATTTTGCTAGTCGGCGAGATTAGGCCCTTATTTAAAACAGTTATGTCCACCTCAAACCTTTCTTTGAGACTAATATGATCACTCTATGCTCTTATTTGAAAGAATATCCACTTTAGACTCTTATTTGAGAAAGTAATGGCACTTTAGGCCTTTATTTGGGATTTTCTCTATGAAAAATAATTTGATATGGGCATATATATATATATATACCCCAGCTCCCCTATGCACCGATATGGAAAGAGTGAGGACCATTGACAGAAATAATAAAACAAAAATGACATAGATGGTGTACATATATGGTCTACTATTGTATGTAAAAATATAAGATACTCTTTATATCTAATATCATAGAAAAAAAATTATGCTCTAGCCAACTTTCTTCTTTTTATTTGGGGGGTTCACTTAAAAAAGTTCACTTTTTTTTTTTTTTTTTTAATTAAAGGCGTAAATGCCCGCTCTCGTATGAATAAGCTAGTGCACAAGCATACAAAGAACTTGATGTGGAACTTAAAGGCCAAAACGCAGTATAAATCCTCAGCTTTTCTCCATTTTTAAATTTTATCCCCAACTTTTTGGGTTGTCAAAATAAATCTCCACCTTTTGAACTCATACCAAATCTATCCCAAAATCTAGGTCCCCTCCAAAAACTATAGTTATAACTACCTTTTTGCTCCTTTTTGCATTATCTATCCGCAATAGTCCCATTAAGGTCATACTTTCTTTTAAAGAACCTATTCCTAATTTTCTATTTACAAACACAATCAAGAATATCATACTTAATGAAAGTTTGCAGATATAAAGCTGTCTAAATAATCTCCAATTTAAAAGGTAAAACCAAAGAAAAAATGGGTGGCATGAGAAAAATCACACAAAATACGAAAAATAAAAGTCTGGGCCAAATTGAAATTTGGAAAGTAATCAAACAAAGTATTCCCATTCAGAAATGGATGCTAAGGGTTTGGGATAGAATTAAAACAGATTTGGGTTGGATATTTTTCTGATAGGATTAGAATGCCTGGATAAAAATTAAGAACTACTTTTTTAATGGGATTTATTTTGTGGTTTGGCCAAAAATATATTGAATAACTCTACTTAATTGTTCGATGCAGATCAATTTCAGGCAATTAGTAAGGATCGAATTGGACCAATTTTGTTATCAACCTCTACATCTCTATCATTGTTCTTTTCACATCATGTAGGGCGGCGTCGGCGAACGTGGCCCTATTGCTCAATGTCAGCACGGCGAAGGCGTTGGGGCAGGCGATGTCGGGGATGAGGGTGTATGGGGACAGGAAGGGCGGAGGCGACCCGTAGGCGGCGGAGTTCAAGTCGATGGTGGTGGGAGATGATGGTGCCGGGTGGCGTGCTCAACATCAGCGACTTCGTGCCGGCCCTCAAGCAGCTCAATCTCCAAGGGGTCGTGGCCAAGACGAAGAGGCTGCACGAGCGCTTCGACGCCTTCTTGACGGCCATCGTGGAGGAGCACAAGGCCAGCACGGGCAGTGCTGGGAATAAGCACGATTACTTGTTGAGTACTCTGATCTCTTCGCGGGAAATTACTTATTTAATCGCGTGTTGTTTCGCAGAACATGTTCGTGGCGGGCACCGACACTTCCTCTAGCACTACAGAATGGGCCGTCGCCGAGCCCATCCGGCAACCCAGAATCCTGGCCAGAGTCCAGGAAGAAATTGACTCCGTGGTGGGACGAGGCCGCCTCGTGACCGAGCTCGACCTGCGCCGCCTGACGTACCTCCAAGCCGTGGTCAAGGAAACCTGCCGGCTCCACCCGCCCACGCCTCTATCCACCTCGCGGTCATGGCCGAGAGCTGCGAGATCAACGGCTACCACATCCCCAAAGGCACCAAGCTGCTGGTCAACGTGTGGGCTGTAGCCCGTGATCCTGACACTTGGGCCGAGCCCTTGGTGTTCCGGCCGGAGAGGTTCTTGCCGGGTGGCAAAGAGCCCAATGTCGATTTGAAGGGTGACGATTTGAGATCATCCCGTTTGGAGCCGGGCGGAGGATGTGCATCGGAATGAGCATGGGCTTGAGGATGGTCCAACTCGTGACGGCGATGTTGGCCCATGCTTTTGACCGGGAGCTGACCGACCGGGGTCTCGCCGGAGAAGCTCAACATGGACGAAGCTTTCAGGCTCACCTCACAATGGGCCAAGCCTTTGTCGGTCCACCCGAAACCGAGACTTGCCTCCCATTTCTAGAAGGCCTTGAATTGAAGAGCTGGACTCTGGCCCTATCTACATGTGGCTTAGCAGGTTAAAGAGCAGTAGCTAGCTACAGATTAGGAGGTGACATAACCTGTCGTGCAACTGCCATTCAGTGTGTATGGTTCTGGGAAAATTAATGTAGTCAGTATGCTAGGCTATGCCATCCCCTGTGTCATAGACACCGACTTTATTTCACAATTATGTGTAAGTTCATCTAAAGCATCCTATTGTGATTGATAGATCAACCTCCTTCCATTTTTTTTTAATTTACTGTAATATCTAAAGGTGCCTATTGTGATTGATAGATGCTAGGCTATTTTTTTTTCATTTACTGTAATACTATTGTGATTGATAGATTTTTTCCCTCGAATATTATTACAATTTTATAGTTCTTATGGCTATCCCGCACCATGCGCAAATTGCCATCTAATCAGAATCAAGTTAATATAGATTTCATTTGTTTTGCGAAAAATGTGACATCTATTAAAAATATTTTTCAAGAAGCCATTTTTAATGAAAATGACAACACTTTCCTGTGTTTATCTAAAACTTGAAAGGGAACTAGAAAATAGTTTTGGTCATTTAGTTAGGAAAGTCTAATTTGATTTTCCTAAATTAACATACTTTATTCAAGCACTAATGACTTGCACTTGAGCAGTCCGAAAATTAAGCATAGGCACTAGGGCCTCGGGTTTGACCCTGATGGACCCCAACCAGAGCACAGGCTTGATCTCAAGTTCAAGCTCTGGACCTAGGCGCCTAGACCGAGCTATGGGCTCCAAGGTCTCGGGCATGGGCACTGGGCCAACCTCGATGGAATCGAGCCCGACCTCAATGAACAGGGGCATAGGTACCAAGGTCCCGAGCCTAGCCTAGATAGACCCAAGCATGAGTACCCAGATCTTGAACTTGACCTCAATGGATTCTAGCCTGAGCGCCAAGGACTCGGTCATGGGCACTAAAGTCCTAGGCTTGGTATCAATGGACACGAGCTCGGCCTCTATGGACCTAGGCACAAGTAGCAGCAGATTACTCCCTCTCATAAATAGATGCTAAAGGGTTAGCATAGATTTAAAAGGTTGGTATAAAGTGGAAAATTACCTAGAAGTTGGGGTTTACTTTGTGATTTGGCCATAAATAAAATAAGCAACTCCTATTCATTTTTCAATGAATGGATCATTTTCAATCAATTTAATGGGATCTAATAAACCAATTTTGGCACCGACCTGTACATCTCTCTCGTAGTCTTTCACATCACGTTGGGTCTTGTAATAGAAAAGAATTCGGTGGACATTACGTAATTTCAAGGTCTCCTTGGTCTCGTTAGTCTTTCACATCACCTAATTTCAATTTTGGCCAAAATTGGTTTACCTTGTGATTTGGCCATAAATAAAATAAGTAACTCCTATTCATTGTTCAATGAATGTATCATTTTCAATCAATTTAATGGGATCTAATAAACCAATTTTGGCACCGACCTGTACATCTCTCTCGTTAGTCTTTCACATCACGTAGGGTCTTGTAATAGAAAAGAATTCAGTGGACATTACGTAATTTCAAGTTCTCCTTGGCACGAATCTTAAGCATGCTTCTATATTTTAGTCGATTCTCTTTTGTGATGCTATCTATTTACTTAATTATTTTAATGTAACAGGAAGAGCCCGTAATACTCACACGTGCACCGGCACGTGCGGGCTTGGCCGCCCTGATCCTGGGCCAACTGCTCAATGTATGCATGGTGAACCCGCCGGGGCGGGTGATGACGGGGAAGAGGGCGTTCAGAGACGGGAGCGGCAGGGACGACCGGAAGGCGGATGAGTTTTGACGGTGCTGGTGTTGTTTACCAGAACATGTTCGCGGCCGGCACCGACATTTCCTCTAACACTACAAAATAGGCCATTGCCGAGCTCGTCCGGCAAGCCAGGATCCTAGCCTGAGTCCAAGAAGAGATCGACTTCGTTGCGGGATGAGGCTGCCTCGTGACCGAGCTCGACCTGCCCCGGTCCGACATACCCCCAAACTGTGACTCCCACCGGCCACCCCTCTATCCCTCCGCGGATCACGGCCGGGAGCTGCGGGATCAACGTCTAACACATCCCCAAAGGCGCCAGGCCTCAGTGAAAACTGAAAGATGGAATAGTAAGGAAATAATGGAGAATATACAGAATTCTTGGATGTTTATTCTTTGAAATGGAGGTGAAAACTGAAGAGACGAGAGAAAGAGAAATGATATGAAATTCTTATAATTTTTTTAGAAGAGATTCTTGTCAGTTCACTAAAAAGGATGTGAAAATATTCTCCCTCATTTTTTTTTGGATGAAATATGAAGAAATTTTACACACGTATGAAAGGATAAAATATTCCAAAACTTGAACTTTTTTTGTAGAGTTAAGATCAAAAAAGTGTCCACGCTATTAGAAAATTAAAATCCACCATAGAGAAAATAAATTTATAAATTTACGAGTTTGTCCACCATAAATTATTTATAAAATACTTAATAGACAGATCTCCCGAAGAAGAAGGAAGGTAAAAAAGAAATGCAATCCCTTAAAAAAGGAGGTCATCTTCACATTATACAATAAGGAAAGTGGTTGACAGAAGTTTGGACTGGTAGATGCAAAATCCTTCCTTTTGACTAAATTTAGGTTTTTTTTTTTTTTTTTTGGCTCAAGCCTATTAACCAAGAGTAAAAAGATAAGCAACCGATTGATAGACTTGCGTAGAGTTTAGGGATCTAGCCCCCTGACCTCACCTTAGGTGCAGAGAGCTAATTAGTACCAAAACATTGACGTAGTATCTACCTTCATTATTGATATGCCCATCAATTCTCACCCAAACTTTTCTTTCCGAATAAGTGAGAATATGGAAGGTGATATTGCGGGGTCTTCCACCCTAGGAGGGATCTACCACCTGCTTCTTCTCCCTTCATTACTGACATATGCCCCATCAATTCTCACCCAAGCTTTTCTTTCCGAATAAGTGAGAATATGGAAGGTGATATTGCGTGGTCTTCCACCCCAGGATGGATCTACCACCTACTTCTTCTCCCTTCATTACTGACATGCCCCATCAATTCTCACCCAAGCTTTTCTTTCCGAATAAGTGAGAATATGGAAGGTGATATTGCGAGGTTTTCCACCCCAGGATGGATCTACCACCTGCTTCTTCTCCCTTGAGTCTTTTAAGGATCTACTCATATTCATGACAGATCTCTTGGATAAGAAGAAAGAGAAAAGGATTGCGATCCCTTGAAAGCATGACGTCAATTTCACGTTATACAATAAGGATGTGTCGCCAATGAAATCAAATAAAAAATTTACCTAAATTTAGTCGAAAGGAAGGATCTTGCATCTACCACTCCAATTCAACGTGGGTGACTTCTTGAGGAGCCCGTTTCACATGCAAGAAGCAATTTTGCAAACCCATGAGGAGCGTTAGGACGATTAAAAAATCTCAAATTACTTATTTACAAGATTTATATGGTTGTAATATTTGTATGGTCTTTTTCCATCAATTAATTTAAGTTTTTGGGTTGGATATTCTAATATGGTGTTAGAGTTAGGTTTTGTCTTGTTTTATTTTGTCATGTGCAACCTTGTGCACGTGGTCCTCACAAGGAGGACACAATGACTACGATTTTTCCTGGATTAGAGCAGATTTTTGTGACGTGCAACCTAACGCCTTTTTGAATCTTTGTAGATAGTGGTGGCTTTCTTGAATCGTCAAGGACCTTAGTCTGTAATAGAAGACAACAAAGGCAAATATGGCTTAAAGGCAAGTTGTGGAGCCTGTCAAATGGTGATGCGTAGAGCGAGAGAGATGCAACAGCTATTCAAAGCGCATGCTTTCTATCCAACAGCAACATTACCTAACACTTGTCAATCCTCATTCCTCTTGTCACTAACCCACCCATCATAAGTCTCTATTCCTTTTAACACACATCTAAATGGTAACACTAATCCAAGAACACTCTCTCGTCTAAGGCTATGATGCCTCTCTCTTTTATTCTAGCCGCAATAGCAATATCCATCTTCTTACGCTCCCTCCTCGGCTACCTTACTCGGCCTACCCGTGCACTCCCGCCGGGCCCAAAGCCATGGCCCCTCGTCGGGAACCTACCCCATCTCGGCCCCATGCCCCACCGCTCCATGGCGGCCCTAGCTCGGTCCTACGGGCCGCTCCTGCACCTGCGACTCGGGCTTGTTGATGTGGTAGTGGCGCGTCGGGCTCCGTGGCAACCCAGTTCCTGAAGACCCATGACGCCAACTTCTTGAGCCGGCCACCCCGCTCTGCAGGGAAGCACCTTGGGTACAACCATCAGGGCATAGGGGCCGTACCATACGCCTCAAGGTGGCGGATGCTGAGGAAGATAAGCACTGTCCACCTCTTCTCCAGCAAGGCTCTCGACGATTTTAGGCATGTACGCCAGGTGAGCCGTTCAATGAGCTCCAGTTCATCTCTATATATGCATATATATGGACGTGACTATGTAAATGAACGTGGAAATATATATACAGACACGGGCGATTGTGCTTGAAATCCGGTATGAATCAAATTTATATGAATGTATGCATAGAGAATTTACTATAAATGGTATTCTATTTCTCATAAATAAGATAAATGGAAACACTTGTATAAATGTGTTAATTAATTTGATGATGTACAAATTAAAATGAGTAGGGAAAAAAAAGGCTCCATTAGTTTGCTTAAAAGAGAGCTGTAAACTAGGGAGAGATAAAACCCTTTCTTGGAAGATGAAAAGGTATTAGACCTTCAAGGATCACCTGCTTATATGAAAAATGGTTTGATGTTGCTCTATTTATCCCAGCTCCACCATGCGCTCACATGGAAAGAGTGAATATTAGCAGAAAAATAAAATAAAAATTGCATAGATGGTGTACATATATGTATAGGGTGTTTGTTGAGGATTTTTTTTTTAAAAAGTGCATATATGGTGTACTAATGTATCGAAAAATATCAAATGTTGTTTATTTTAGAGATATGTATACTAGAAATCCTAAAACTTGTCATGAAAATATAATTAAGTTCTAAAACTTTTAAAAAGTATAATCACATTCTAAAACTTGTCAACTTAATGCAATTATGTCATTTTATTAACTTTGCCCAACTAGGCTAACAGAAAAAGTTAACATGTCTTATTTTATTACTTTCTTAAAACATTAGCGATGGTGTGGTGCCCACCTAAGTGCCACGTCAAAAAAAAAAATTCAAACTAAATTATATTAAAAAGTAAAAGTAAAATATATATATATATCTTAACCAAAAAAAAAATATATATATATATATATATATACACACACACAACCTCGTTCCAAGTGGCCAAGCCCTCCCTGATGGTCGTGGTGGTAGCAAACGCTTGGCCATAGCTGTTGGGAGTGAGTTTGGATCTTTTTTATGGCCTTTTTATTTTTTAATCTAATTTAGTTTATATTTTTCAATTTTTGAATATATTTCTGACATGATATTTAGTAAGTGCCACGTCATTGTCACGTGTCTTAACAAAGTAATAAAATAAGATATATTAGTACTTTTAGTTAATCTAGCTGGACGAAGTTAAAAAAAAGGACTTGATAATTTTTAAAATTTGATTGAACTTTTTAAAAATTTCAGAACTCAATTACACTTTGTTGACTAGTTTTAGAACTTTCTATACACATAAGTTTTATATTTAATATAAAGAATTTCATCCTCTACTTAACTTTTTTGTGGGGTTGCTGTGTTTATCACTCACTCAAAAACTTACGTAAATTTAACCACTGGGATTTGCCCCAGTGGCCACCATTCCAACATTGAAGGGGGAGGTGAGGGGTTCAAATCCCCACCTTCTTAAGGGGGGATGGGGTGGGGATGCGTAAGTTTTAGGAATGGGTTTCGACTCTCACGCCCTGCAAGAGGCAGGGCAAAAATCTGAGAGTGAGTGTAGAGTAGGGACCGACAAAAAAAAAAAAAAAAAACTTACGTAAATTCCGCTATCATTTTAAAAAGCTAGGATACAATCATATAGAAGTAACTTGATATTTAAAGGCCAAGTCGCAATAAAATCCTCTGCTTTTCTCCATTTTTAAAATTTATACACAACTTTTTAGGTTGTCAAAATAAATCCCCACCTTTTGAATTTATATCAAATACATCCCCAAGGTCAGCTCCCCCCAAAAAAAAAAAAAAAAAAAAGCAAAACAAAACTATATTTTAATTACTATTTTGCCCTTTTTCTGCATAATTTATCCACAATATTCCCATTAAGGTCATACTCTCTTAAAAAGAACCTCTTTCTAATTTTTTATTTACAAACATAATTCAAGAATATTATACTAAATAAAAAAATTTGGTATCATAATAGTTTTGAACTATTATGAAAATAACAACATGTTATCAATCACAAACTTTTGAAAAATGAACCCTAATAATTTTTAATTATTTTTTTGCCCAAAATAGGTTGTTATTTCACAGTGGATTGACAACAGCCCCACGAGCATAGATCTCCGATGTAAAAGATATAAACCAAAGAAAGGGGTGGCATGGGAAAAATTGCACAAAATATGTGTAAGGGATAAGTACATTGAAAGTCTCAAGAAAGTGCAATTTAATTCTAAAATTTTCAAACAAATATAATTAAATATTAAAATTTTTTACAAAAGTACAATGAAGTTTTAAAACTTTTAAAAAGTACAATCAAGTCCTAAAACTTGTCAAATTAGTCAAATCAAGTCCTTCTATTGATATTTTGAAAGTTTTAAAACTCAATTGTACTTTTGTGACATGTTTTAGAACTTGATTGTGCTTTTTGAAATTTTTAGGATTCGATTGCATTTTTTGAAAATTTTAAAATTCAATTGCACTTTTGCGACAAGTTGTAGGATTTCTAATGCACTTATTCCTCTGAATAAATAAAAGTCAGGGCAAAATTGAAATGTGGAAAGTAATCTAATGGATTATTCTCTCTCAGAAATAGATGCTAAAGGGTAGATTTAAAATAGATCCGAAGGTTGGATTTTTTTTTTTTAAGTAGGATTAGAAGGTCGGGACAAAATTTAAAACTGCTGGAAAGGTTGGATTCATTTTGTGATTCGGCCAAAAATAAAATGAATAACTCCATGTGGTTGTTCAATAAATGAATTTTTATCAACCAATTAGCAAGGATCGTTATAAACCAATTTTGTTATCAACCTCAACATCTCTATCATTATTCTTTCCATCTCACGTTGGGTCAATTTAGTGGAAAGAATTCCACGGGCGTTACACAACTTCTGCGTTGCAATTTTATATTGTGCAGGAAATCACTTTTATATTAGACCTTGTCAAGTTCTCCTTGGCACAATTTTTATCCATGCTTCTATAATATATGAGGTCATCTTTACATGATGGAAGGACTTACCATTTATCTCCTTATTTATTTCAATATAACAGGAAGAGGTTGCGATACTCACGTGTGCCCTAGCACATGTGGGCTCGGCCTCGGTGAACCTAGCCCAATTGCTCAATGTGTGCACGGCAAACGCGCTAGGGCGGGTGATGCTTGGGAAGAGGGTGTTGGGGGAAGGAAAGGGGCAGGACAACCTGAAGGCGGACGAGTTCAGGTCGATGGTGGTGGAGATGATGGTGCTGGGCGGCGTGTTCAACATTAGCGACTACGTGCCGGCCCTCGAGTGGCTCGACCTCCAAGGGGTCGCGGCCAAGATGAAGAGGCTACACAAGCGCTTCGATGCCTTCTGGACGGCCATTTTGGAGGAGCACAGGGCCAACATGAGCAATAGTGGGAATAAGCACAATGACTTGTTGAGTACTCTGATCTCTTTGCAGGATGTTGCTGATGAGGAAGGAGGGAACCTCATGGATACCGAAATCAAAGCATCGGTTCAAGTAAAATCCCTCCCTCCCTCTAAAACAGTACTTGCAGAGGTGAAAATATAAAAACACCCCAATCGAAAATTGCCAAGAACAGGACCAGATCAAATTGGTCAATTGGATCCGGTTCCTATTTCATAAAATTAAAATTAGTGATTTTTGGTCCAATTATGGTTCCAAGTGAGAACTAGAGTGCCTGAACTAGATCGAATCAGTTTTAATTTTTTTTTTTAAATTCTTAAAGAACAGCACAATCACCCACGTGTACACACGTTCCCCTCACCCACGTTCATTGGGAAGACAGAACCGAGAGCAAGGACAGACAGACAACCCATCGCACAGCCTTCGCTAACCCACTCACGGCCACCACCAACACAGCCACCCTCGTTTTGCTCTGTTTTTGGCCGAGAATGCCTGAAGTGCTTTGTCGGTTCCATTGAACCGCCCAGAAACTGAACTAGACCAGTCAAGAAACTCAAAATTTGAGTTGATATATATATATATATATATATATATATATATATATATATATATATATATATATATATATATATATATATATATATCAACAAGGAAATATAACAATTTTATCAACAAGGAAATTCAATAAAAGATTAATAAAAAAGATCTCCAAATGATCAACTAGTTGATACTCTGTTTGATTTATTATCTTCATACTGATTTGTAAAATATTTTGCACTGCAAATATTCTGATTTTTTTCCTATTGATTTGTTACTTCAATACAATTCCCGATTCTAGGCAGGAATCTGCCTAGGGAACCAATCACCCTTGACTTGTGTTATACTAGATCATTAGATTATGTGTACCCCACTTAATGCATATCGGTTTGAACGAGATTTACATGTGTGTGGGGCTTTATATAAATCGGATTCGATAGGTTTTGCTCATTCACAAGTATGGACGTTGGCAAATGTGGCATGAAAACCTAAGGGCACTTAAATTGAATTTAGCTTTCTTTTAACATGGTAGATTGCATTAACAAGAGTGGGAGAATGATGATATCCCGTGGGGGTGGCCTGATGCTTCTTATATCCTCAGGAATCGTCTAGTCTCCTCCATAGATGGTGGAGAATGCATCAAGATTCCACAGCTCTTTTTATCCTTTGATTACAATTTATTATGTCAACCTCATGTTTTATGATGACTTGACGAACTCCGGGTAGTGAACTCGTTTCATCATGTGTCGCTTTTGCAGACCATGTTCGCGGCGGGCACCGACACTTCCTCTAGCACTACGGAATGGGCCATCGCCGAGCTCATCCGGCAACCCGAATCCTGGCCCGAGTCCAGGAAGAGATCGACTCCGTGGTGGGACGAGACCGCCTCGTGACCGAGCTTGACCTGCCTCGCCTGACGTACCTCCAAGCCGTGGTCAAGGAAACCTTCCGGCTCCACCCGCCCACCCCTCTATCCCTCCCACGAATCGCGGCCGAGAGCTGCGAGATCAATGGCTACCGCATCCCCAAAGGCGCCACGCTACTGGTCAACGTGTGGGCCATAGCCCGCGACCCCGAAGCTTGGGCCGAGCCCTTGGCGTTCCGGCCAGAGAGGTTCCTGCCGGGCCACGAGAAGGCCAATGTCGATGTCAAGGGTAATGATTTTGAGCTCATTCCGTTCGGGGCCGGGCGCCGGATATGCGTCGGAATGAGCCTGGGCTTGAGGATGGTCCAATTCATGACCGCGACGTTGGCCCATGCTTTCGACTGGGAGGTGGCTGACGGCGTTTCGCCGGAGAAGCTTAACATGGATGAAGCTTTCGGGCTCACCTTACAGCGAGCCGAGCCTTTGTTGGTCCACCCGAAACCGAGGCTTGCCTCACATGTCTACAAGGCATCAAGTTGAAGAGCTAGTGAACATCATTTCAGTAGTTTTTTTTCGCATTTGGTTGACGAATAATGAGGGCAATTTGCTCGAACATTAATTGTATCTACTTGCGGTTTGACGATTAAAAGAGTAGAAGTGATAGATAACGAGATCAACATGTATCGACCAAATATAGGGCTATCGATTTTGGAACCCTATTTTTGGAAGTTGGAAAGTTTTCCATCTTTATGTATTTCTTTTCTTACAAGTAAATCTTCCGGAATGTACTTTTGGATATATAAATATTCATCTAATCTTAATGAAAATATACAACAATTTCTATCTGAACATGTTATCAAAAGCCATTTAGGGCTCATGCCCCTTTCAACCATAGCTTTCTTTTTCCTATTAATTTTCTTTTCTACTAGGGTAGTCAGCATGGCCCTGGAGAATCCTACCGCCGCCGTCGCCACCACCATAACTGCTATTATAAACCCTTCTTCTACACATAGTCCACTCGGACCTATTCACTGCTTTCTTTCTCTACGTTTTATAGTATCCAATTTACAACTCTCTAGCAACAACATGAAGCTTTTATCATGATTCTTCTAGCTAAGTCCCTCTTAGAATCGGTTTTACTTCTCATTTTTGATAAACCAAATAGCAAAGCCGACCAAGATGCTCTCAATACCTCTTTTGGCTTAGCTTCCGCTACACGAATGCTCTTTCTTTATCTCAATCTTCAATGTCTGCAACAGGAACAGAATGAATCAATTATTCATTTCCTCCAACATGCTAAATCCATTGTAGATGAGATGCGTACAATAAGCAAGCCTCTTAAATTGGAGGATTTCAATGTCCACATCTTCCATATATGATCTCCAGGACATTGTTCCTACATTGTTTGGCAGTTTTGAACCAATCTTATTTACTTTCACTTCAAATATTGGTGACTAAGGGCGTGCATGTTTGTATTCTTTTTTTCTGTTCAAGAACAGATTTTCTGTTTTTTTGTTCCCGGGAACAAAAAAAGAACATAAGTGTGTTTGTTTGCGTTTTTGTTCAAAATATGTTTTTTTTGTTCCTGGAACAAAATTGGAACAAAAATAAAAAGCCAAATTTTTTTTTTTTTTTTTTTTTGTTCCGGAAACACTTCGAAGAACAAATTTTCTCTCTCCTCTCTTTTCTTCTCTTGTTTTTTCTTCTTCATTTTTCTTTGGCTGGTCGCCGGCCTCGGCCATGGCTGGCGACCTCGCCAGAGCGTCGCCGGCCCCCGGCAAGGCTAAGCATCGCCGACCCCTGGTGAGGCTCGGCCTCGCCAAATCTGGGCGAGCTCAGCCTTGCCAAATCTAGGCGAGGCCGCTCGCCCAACCAAGGCGCGGCCGAGCCTCGCCCGCGTCGGCGAGGCCGAGCTTGCCTAGCCACCAGCCGAGGCTCGGCCTCACCGGATCCGGGCGAGGCTGCCGGCCCCGTCGCCCGGTGGCCCGGCCTCGGCTTGGGCGACCGGCCAAAAGAAGAAAAAAAGAAAAAGAAAGAAAAAAGGAAAAATAAAAAAAAATATTAAAAATTAAAAGAAACAAAAAAAGAATATAAATTTACAAAACATGTTTCTATTCATTTTTTATTCCCTTAACAAATTTATCAAACGAGTTTTTCTGGTAAAAAATTGTTCTCCGAATGCGTAAATAGTTTTTTCTATTTCGTTCCCCTAACAATTTTGAACGTAAAACACAAACAAACGCACCATAATAATAAAGTTTTCTCTGAATTCTGTTATACCCACTTTGTTGTTAAGGATCTAATGATTAACGTGATTCTTCTTTTTGACTCGAGTGGTGGGACCATATCACAAGGTATTGCCAATATTGCAGAACGAACTTTCATAGATGGTTGGCATCAACGTCTTGGCCATCTCCATGTGCATCTTTTACAGTTTACGATCAAAGAGAATAATTTATCATGTAAGCCCACACAATTAAGATAGTTACATACAACCTATCAATTAGGTAAGACTAGTCGTTAGCCTTTAGAATTATCAACAACCAGTCAATTCAGCAAGACTAGTCGTTACTTTATTTCCATTGGATATACTGAAATTAATGTCATTGTATTTTTTATGATACTTTGGTCTATTCATTGACTACGATGTCTCTTGATCTTGTATGTAACATTGCAGTCTTAATTGACCAACAAAGGGCCAGCACAATTTAAGGTTCGTTGCACCTTAAAGAGCAAAAATGGTCCACGTATACTCGTTTGTGATTTTTCGTAATATACCCACTTCTTGTCTCATCAACCTCGTAGCACATATTATTTAATGTTGGAAATGTGTCAATGTCAAATTAAGTAATATGATTCATCTCAGCGAAGAATCACTAAAGTGGGTCCAAATCTTTATCAGACCAAAAAAAAAAAAAAAATCTTTGGTCAAGATACACCCAGTCGCGACCCAAGCAAGCAGACATAAAGGACAGTGCTTAAGGCGGCTTTCTTCACGGGCACGTACCGTCGATGCATGTCTCAGTCTCGGAAGTTAACGGTTTTGATGTGATGGTATAGGAGCAATTAAATGTCAAAATGTGAGCGAAAATAGGAAATTTTCAAAAAAATTTAATATATTATAATGAAATGTACATCAGCCTATTTATAAGCCTATAAAAAAACTATCAAAGATAAAATATATCAATCAGAATATGTATAATCAAAAGAGATATTGCACAATCTTGAGAGATACTGAAAATCAACCGAAATACTTTAATTATATATAATATAAAAAACTATTCTAAAAAAACATCCAAATTATCTCTAAGAGGAGCTTAACACAATCTAGTCGATTCTATCTAGCCCAAGACCTTAACAAGCTAGGCCATGCTTTTTCTTGTCTATGTGGAATAATCTCGCATTCTGTTTTCGCTCTCGTATTCTTTGGTTATGTTAGGATTGGAAATTCTAGTTCGGAGTAAAAAAGCCATTGAATTGGTCTATGTCTTGCGCGTACCAATTGTGGCATTTTGAAATGAACTTGAATTAAAGAAGAATTCCTTTCGCAACATAGGGAAAAAATTCAAGAATTCTTTATTCTTTCTTTAGCATAGCATAGCTGAATAGATTTTTTTATTTTTTTTTCAGAACATTCATCCAAGCTAAAGTATGCATATATGGAGCATCCATACAATGGAAATCTTTTTGTATGGGCATTCAAACTAGGTTTTGGTATAGATTTTTGCCATACTTTATCATCCCATAAATAGAAATTGGAGATATATTTCGAAAACAAAGTTTTTCTAAACGGGTCGGGCCCGACTGCCAGCTCAGCATGTCCAGGCCCACTTAGAAGAGCGGGCCTACCTAGTTGGCCCATTCGATCGGACAGTCTACGTGGGAAGGGCAACAAGCTTCCAAAAGTTTCAACGCTTTGTCGTCTTCCTCTCGCTCTTTCCCGCACCGAAGCACCGCCACCTTTTCGCGCTTCCTCACGCACTCCTTCCGGAGTAGAACGCTGGAGGAGGCCAAGCGTCAAGCAGCCGGAAAACCAGATGAAACCCAGATCGAATTCTAGCCTTCTCGGCGCGGAGATTAGGAGGGTCGTGAGAATCCTCTCAAGGAGGACTAAAAACAACCCGGTTCTTATTGGAGAACCCGGCGTGGGTAAAATTGCTGTGGTAGAAGGCTTGGCTCAGAGGATAGTGAAAGGTGACGGGCCAAGCAACTTAGTTGACGTGAGAGTCGTGGCGTTGGACATAGGCGCTCTGGTCGCAGGCACGATGTATAGAGGCCAATTCGAGGAGCGTGTCCGGGCAGTTTTGAAGGAAGTGGAAGAGAACATAGGGAAAGTGATTTTGTTCATTGATGAAATTTACATTGTTCTCGGTGCGGGACAAACCCAAGGGTCCATGGACGCCGCAAATCTGTTTAAGCCCATGCTTGCTAGGGGTCAGCTCAGGTGCATCGATGCCACGACCCTCGAAGAGTACAGGAAGTACGTCGAGAAAGACGCGGCCTTTGAGAGGAGGTTCCAACAGGTTTATGTGGCGGAGCCAAGCATTGCTGACACGATTAGCATTCTGCGGGGGCTGAAAGAGAAGTATGAAGGGCATCATGGTGTTCGGATTCAAGAGCGAGCACTGGTGGTCGCTGCACTATTGTCGAGCAGATACATATCTAGTATGGTGGCAATATGACCGTTTTCCCTCTTTTTCTACGGCGTGATAGAATTCTCGTGTGCTTGTTGCTTAATCCAAAGTGATCATGTGGCCACGAATTTTACTCTCTTGTTTGTATCTTGTTGCAAAAAGGGCGAGCGATCGAACAATAATATAAACAAAAAAAGAAAATAAATCAAACACCAGATTTACGTAGTTCAGTCGTAAAGACCTACAACGAATTTCACTATAGATCAAGCGATACAAGAAGATTACACACTCGAGTCACTCAAACACTTTCTCGGTGTTTCCCAAGTCCCAATTACACTCAATACACCAATCTTTCTTGGATGTAAATCACGAATAAGCTTTGCCACACGAGAAACACGAAGACCCAAAGCCAAGCACCTAGCACCTATGAGTGTCTCTCACAAATAAAACACCCACGGCACTCAGAGTAAAACGGCGCTTCAACGTGTGGTCCTTCGGTAAAGAGAGTCCCACGAGCAAACCTTGAGAGGAATATTATATTCCACTGCCAGAGAATTGCATGCATGGAAGAAAACCGAATAATCCAAGATTCGGTCAACAAAGAAGAAAGATTGACTTTCCTCTTTGGTTCCAAGCGGCAGAGTTGGATGCTGCTTCCTTCGTAGCTTTTTTTTTTTTTATTTTTTAATTAATTCAAAAATTCAACTTTTCGCTTCGGGCTTAAACTCGAGACATATTTTAACAATCTCCACATTGACTCGACGTTTGAGCCAAGTTACAATCGCTTCATAAAAATTCAAATTCTACCGCTACTTTCCCATAGCTCTTGATGGGCTCAACCGCCACAGATATTATCTAACTTCAAGCCTCGCTTGAACTTCACTATAACCGAGAACCTCATCTGAATATCAACTCCACATGCACCTTTAACTGCTCCGCAAGGATTTTCCAACGCAAATTCCTTAACCGCAAATAAAGCAAAACCATTGTTGCATCCATATCATCAGGAGATCGAATACGTACCTTGTTAATTTCAGCAGTTACAGCAACCGTTGGTTTTATCGGCTCCACCTCGTTATAAGTACCATCTGTGTCGATTACTTTGCTAGTACTCGTGCTTGCTACCTCAAGAGTTTCTGGTCGCAACTCAATCTCAAGCTGAACACCATCCAGATCCATATTAACACTATCACAAACACTCATAGCCAGAAGTACCGGAGACTCATCAAGGGTAACTTCTCTGCCGTTAACAGGTGAATTTATATCTGGGCACCACAACCGATCGCCCCGTTCACCTTGTGCATAGCCATGGAATATGCACCTTGTCCTCCAATCGAGCTTACCATTACTCATTCGAAAATAACACAGATAACCGAACATTCTAATTATAGAATAATCAGCAACGTTACCTGACCACACCTCTTCAGGAGTCCGCAATTCAATAGCAGTTGATAGGGATCTATTCACCAGGCAGCTTATTGTACTAAGCACATCAGCTAGGATTCTCCTAGCAATACCAGCACTAGAGATAATTCTTTGGGTCATCTCTAGTAATATTTTGCTCATCAATTCTGCAAATTGTTGTGATTTACTAGTACTAGTGCGATATTTCACTATGCCTTCTTTCATGCAGAATTTATTTGTTAGCTTCAAGCAGAACTCCATGCTATTGTCAATCCGCACATGCTTGATCGACTTACTAGTCTCCGTCTCGATCAAAGCTCTCAACCGCGTGATCTTAACACCAGCATCAAACTTGTGCATTGGCACAAACACCCAGGTCTTCTTTGAGCAATTAATAGACTCTCAAATAGATGCATCCAACGTCTTCAAGGCGAAACTTGTCATTGTCTCATCTTGAAGTTTATACAGACCTTCGTGCTTAATTCCTTTCATTATCACCAGGGCACCTCGGACAACCTTCAGAACTCCACCTTTTGAAGAATAACTGCAACCAACTAAATCTAGGGTACCCAAGGAAATTAAGTTCTTCTTCAACTTTGGAACATGCCTCATTCCAGTCAATGTTCTCACAATACTATCATGCATTCTAATTTTAACATTGACAACACCTACAATATCGCACTTAGCGTCGTTCCCTAACCGGACTTTGCCACTACCAGTGCATTGATAAGTGATAAACTAGTTTCTATTTGGTGTGACATGAAAAGAACAACCAGAATCCATAATCCATCCATCAAACGATGAATCATTAGTGACAAACAAGACAAAATCAACATTATCTACTACAATTGCAACATTATCTGCAGAATCAACTATAAGTCCCTTACCCTTTTCATTCTTCAGCTTAAGGCAATCCCTTCTAAGATGCCCCCTCTTGCCACAGCTTCAACAGACAACATTACCAGTCCTAGACTGATTACGTCTGTTCATATTAGTACTACCATTACCCACACATGTTACAAATCTTCCTCTATTTTCACCTACTAGAGTAGTTAATACAGATTCGCCAGATTCTCTTCTACGAATATCCTCGCTCAGAATTAAATCTTGAACCCCATCAAACGTCAAACTTGTTGACCCAGAGGAATTTCTAACAATAGTATTCCAACTATTAGGCAATGAGGATAGCAGAATCAAAGCACGTACCTCATCTTCAAAATCAATCTCAACTGAACTCAATTGACTAACAATCACATTGAATTCATTGATATGATCTACAACTGACGCACATTCGCTCATTTTCAAATTAAACAGGCATCGCATCAAATAGACTTTGTTGATCGTAGAGGGCTTCTCATACATATTCGACAAGGCTTGCATCAAATCAGCAGTGGTCTTCTCCTTCAAGATGTTAAATGCGATGTTACGAGCCAACGTTAGTCGAATAACACCCATAGCTTGTCTATCCAGCAAATCTCAAACAGCTTGCTTCATCGTCTTTGGTTTCTCCCCAGATAAAGGCAAGTACAGATTCATCTAGTAAATATAATCTTCAATCTGCATCTTCCAGAAACTAAAATCCTTCCTATCAAATCTGTTAATTCTCACTTTTACTTCTTCTGTCACCATCGATTCGCTTCAACTTATCCAAGCCTGGCTTTGATATCACTTGTTGCGAAAAGAGCGAGCGATCGAACAATAATATAGACAGAAAAAGAAAATAAATCGAACACTAGATTTACATGGTTCAGTCGTAAAGATCTACGTTCACGGGGAGAGCAGTAACAAATTTTACTATAGATCAAGCGATACAAGGAGATTACACACTCGAGTCACTCAAATACTCTCTCGGTGTTTCCAAGCCCCAATTACACCCAATACACCAATCTTTCTTGGATGTAAATCACGAATAAGCTTTACCGCACGAGAAACACGAAGACCCAAAGCAAGCACCCAGCACCTATGAGTGTCTCTCACAAACAAAACACCCACGGCACTCAGAGTAAAACGGTGCTTTAACGTGTGGCTTCCTTCGGTAAAGAGAGTCCCACGAGCAAACCTTGAGAGGAATATTATATTCCACCGCTAGAGAATTGCGTGCATGAAGAAACCGAATAATTCAAGATTCGGTCAACAAAAAATAAAAAATTGACCTTCCTTTTTGGTTCCAAGCGGCAGAGTTGGATGCTGCTTCCTTCGTAGCCTTTTTTTTTTTTTAATTATTTCAAAATTTAACTTTTCGTTTTGGGCTTAAACTCAGGACATATTTTAACAAGGTCGTCATCTGCTTGATAAGACCATAGATTTGGTTGATGAGGCCTATGCGAACATGCGAGTCCAACTGGATAGCCAGCCAGAAGAAATCGAAAACCTTGAAAGGAAGAGAGTGCAATTGGAAATCGAGCTCCATGCTCTTGAGAAAGAAAAGGATAAGGCGAGCAAAGCTCGATTAGTAGCAATCATGATGTGTTGTGCTTTGGTAGGTGAGGAAGCATTTCAGGCCAGAGTTGGTTAACCGGCTTGATGAGATTGTTGTGTTCGATCCTCTATCACACGATCAACTGAGGAAAGTTGCCAGGTTGCAGATGAAAGAAGTGGCCACTCGGCTTGCCGAGAGAGGCATCGCCGTGGCAGTGACCGACGCGGCTTTGGACTACATGTTAGCCGAAAGCTACGATCCAGTTAGTACATAATGAAGACACTTGATCTTGGACATGTTCGTTTCTTGTTGCGATCAAGTGCTCAATTTGAAATGCTAATGTGTGCACATTTTTGGTCTTTTTTTCAGGTTTATGGTGCTAGACCCATCAGGAGGTGGCTCGAGGAGAGAATTGTGACCGAGCTGTCGAGGATGCTCATAAGGGAGGAGCTCGACGAGAACTCAACTATTTACATAGACGCCGCATCACGTGGCGACGGCTTGGTGTATCGAGTGGAGAAGAATGGAGGACTAATTGATCCAGAAACTGGGCAGACGTCAGATATACTCATTCAAGTACCGAATGGGCCTAAAAACGACACGGCTTGAGGGCCGGTAAGCAAAATCAAGATCGTGGAGATGAAAGACGACGAAGAAATGGATGACCTGAATCCGTGAGTGAAGAATCATCGAAAAATATTGCCAAATCTTTATATCATTTTAAAGTTGTCAAGATCAGCTTTACTTTTGGTACTGTTGGGCTTCTAAATAGGCTCGTCATCCTTTTTTTTTTCCTTTTAGTTCTCGGTTACTTGCTAACGATGAATATATATTTTCTTTTAGACGATCTCATATGTCGTTTATAGAAATAATTGAAAGAAAACTATATTTGTCCTTCATAAGAATATTTAACTATAATTACTGTAGATAAAAAAATTATTAATTATCAATTTCTGATCTCTTCGCGGGAAATTACTTGTTTCATCATGTGTTGTTTTGCGGTAACAAGTTCGTGGCGGGCACCGATGCCAGTTCCTCTAGCCCTACAGAATGGCCCATCGCCGAGCCCATCCGGCAACCCAGAATCCCTGGCCGAGTCCAGAAGAAATTGACTCCGTGGTGGGACGAGGCCGCCCGTGACCGAGCTCGACTGCGCCGCCCGACGTACCTCAAGCCATGGTCAAGAAAACCTGCCGGCTCCACCCGCCCACGCCTCTATCCACCTCGTGGTCGCAGCCAAGACCTGCGAGATCAATGGCTACCACATTCCCAAAGGCGCCAAGCTGCTGGTCAACGTGTGGGCCGTAGCCCGTGATCCTGACGCTTGGGCCAAGCCCTTGGTGTTCTAGCCGGAGAGGTTCTTGCCGGGCGGCAAAGAGCCCAATGTCGATTTGAAGGGTGACGATTTGAGATCATCCCATTTGGAGCTGGGCGGAGGATGTGCATTGGAATGAGCATGGGCTTGAGGAGGGTCCAACTCGTGACCATGATGTTGGCCCACGCTTTCGACTGGGAGCTGACCGACGGGGTCTCACCGAAGAAGCTCAACATGGAAAAAGCTTTCGGGCTCACCTCACAATGGGCCGAGCCTTTGTCGGTCCACATGAAACCGAGACTCGCCTCCCATTTCTAGAAGGCCTTGAATTGAAGAGCTGGACATTGGCCCTATCTACATGTGGCTTAACAGGTTAAAGAGTAGTAGCTAGCTACAAAGTAGGAGGTGATATAACCTTTCATGCAATTGCTATTCAGTGTGTATGGTTATGGGAAAATAAATGTAGTCCATATGCTAGTGTCACGGGCCTAAAGAGAGTCGACCCGAGTGGTTCCCAAGGGGCAATTGCGACTCACCCGTAGACCTCCTGCTCTCACTTGGATTCCCACCGAGCCTTCTCCCCAAATCTTCCAAGGGTGGGCAAAACCGTCATTGAGTCAAATTCTAGATTTATGTTCCGTTATTTATGTCAGTAGACGGTAGTTGACATTATGTCGGTAGTTGAGGCGGTGCGATCTCGCCTGTCGGATGAAAAGTAGATCAACGGATGTAATTCGAGGGCCTCAACTATAAAAAGTGGTGTCCTCCCTCATTTGTAATCATCCAATTCATTTTAAAAATATCAAAGCTTTCCTTTTCTTTCAGAGCTCCTCTCTCTAACTTTTTCTCTCAACGATCCGAGTAAGCGAGCGGGTAGGCGTTCGATCGAGTAAGGCTTGGCTTGGGTGATCCAAAGTTGCCCGAGTCGCCGCGCGGTCACAATCCCAATCGATCGGCCCGTGACAAGTGGTATCAGAGCAAAAGAGAGATCCATTCGAGGGACCAAGGAGTGCCAACTATTCGAAGAAATGTCGAGCCAAGAAGCTATCATGGATGGAGAGGCTGCGCAAGTCAAGGAGACCCGTGGCCAAGCAAAGAAAAGAGACGCATCAATGGACGTCGTAGCTGCATTCGATGAGAAGATTGGGAAGGTCCGGAGCGCTATGCTCGAACTCATGGAAGGTCTTGACGATGTGCGAGACCGGATCATGGAGGTTGAGAGTTTGCTCCGTGAAGACTTCATGACTGGCCTCAACGAAGCTACCGCACCATTGCACGACAAGGATGAAGCCCTTGAAGCATCGATCGATGTGTTGAAGGAGCGCGTCCAAGTGATCGAGGAAGAAGCTCCACGTAGGGACAAGGTCGAAGCCATAAAGGCCGAGATCCAAGAGCTCAAGACCGAGCTCGCCCTGTGCAAGCTGAACATCATCAACGGTGATGTGCCTACCCAAGCGGTGCCCAAAATTGAGGTGCCAAAGCCAAAGGAGTTCAAAGGCGAACGATCCGCCAAGGAGGTAGACAACTTCGTCTGGAGCATGGAGCAATACTTCAGCGTCGTCAACATACACGACAAGTCGACCAAGGTACGAACTGCTTCCGTGTTCCTGTCTGATACGGCAATGCTTTGGTGGTGCAATAGGTGTGATGAGGTTAGACGCGGCGCCGATCCCGTGTGCACATGGGACGACTTCGTGAGAGAGTTCCAGGACTACTTTTTCCCTGAGTTCGCTCAGCAAGAAGCCCGTAGCAAGCTCCATCGCCTCGAGCAAAGAGATGCGATCCGAGAGTACGTGAAGGAGTTCACGGAGCTCAAACTCCAAATTCGCAACCTAAGCGAAGAGGAGGCTCTCGGAGCGTTCATGGATGGGTTGAAGCCATGAGCACTTCTCAAGCTCAAGAGACGAGATGTGAGTAGTCTTGCGCGAGCGCTAAGCGTGGCCGAGTCGCTCGTCGACCTCACCAAGACCGAACCAAGGAGTCGACCAAGGGATTGGAGGTCGGATCGACCTTGCGAGGATGAAGCACGAAGCACTCCCCGGGGCGCGCATGATCAAGGCGGCCAAGCCAAAACATGGGGAGAATGAACTTCCAAGCCATCCTTCCAAAGGGGTCGACCATCGACGGACTATGCGAGTAGGTTCGATCAACCCCCACCTTCTCCTTACTTCATTTGCCAAGGTCCACACTGGACCCAAAAATGCCCGAAGAAGGGTCGAATCAACGCCCTCCTTGCCATCGAGGAAGAAAAGGAGGAGCCCAAAGAAGATAAGCGGCAGATTCGGATTGGAGCTGTGAGGATGATCAACTCGGTCCAAGCCCGATCGCCAACCAAAGAAGAAGGAATCATACCGAACACAGACATGTTCTTTGTGGAGGTTGAAGTGTGTGGCCGAACGCTTTATACTTTGGTCGACACTGGCACATCCAACATGTTCATGTCGACCGAGGTAGCCAAAGCCTTGGGACTTCATGTGGAACCATTCGGGAAGTCGTACAAGCCCATCAATTCGGGCAAGTTCCATGGCGTAGGAGCAACTCCCGACGTGGACGTCAAGATTGGCGGATGGAAAGGCAAGATGGCGTTCGAGGTAATCCCTCTTGACGATTATGATCTCATTCTTAGCATGCAATTCTTTGAAAGTGTGGGAGCCATGATCGACATGAGGACCAAGTGTATGATGATCCTCGACCAAAAGTGTCCATCGATGATCCCCATGATCAAGGGAGTGGTCGACACCAAGACCATCGCGTCGATCCGACGCCTCGACAAGAGCTTGAAGGTAGTGATGCGCTTCAAGCTGTCCAAGGTGAAGCCAAATGTCAAGTTGGATCCTACCCCAACACACGCCATGCCCATCCAAGCGCTCTTCCCCAAGGTTGAGTGTGCGCCGCGTGCTCCGTCCAAGCCGAAGACCGAGCTGCGCGTGTCAAGTCCGACTTCATCATAGAAGGTTGCAGCCCTTCGTTCATGAGCGTCCAAGCAAAGCGAAACAAGAACACGAAAGCTCGTGCCAAAGCCCATAAGGCTGCCCGTCAAGCTGAGAGCAACAATGACGTCGCTCGATTGAGTGGGGGAGAATGTCACAGGCCTAAAGAGAGTCGACCCGAGAGGTTCCCAAGGGGCAATCGCGACTCACCCGTGGACCTCCTGCTCTCACTCGAATTCCCACCGAGCCCTCTCCCCGAATCTTCCAAGGACGGGCGAAACTGTCATTGAGTCATATTCTAGATTTTTGTTTCGTTATTTATGTCGGTAAACGGTAGTTGACATTATGTCGATAGTTGAGGTGGTGCGATCTCGCCCGTCGGATGAAAAGTAGATCAACGGATGTAATCCGAGGCCCTCAACTATAAAAAAGGGATGTCCTCCCTCGTTTGTAATCATCCAATCTATTTCAGAAATATCAAAGCTTTCCTTTCCTTTCAGAGCTCCTCTCTCTAACTTTCTCTCTCAACAATCCGGGTAAGCGAGCGGGTAGGCGTTCGATCAAGCAAGGCTTGGCTTGGGTGATCCAAAGTTGCCCGAGTCGCCACGCGGTCACGATCCCAATCGATCGGCCTGTGACACTAGGCTATGCCATCCCCTGTGTCACAGACACCGACTTTATTTCACAATTATGTGTAAATTCATCTAAAGCATCCTATTGTGATTGATAGATTTTTTTTTTCATATACTATAATACCCTCGAATATTATTACAATTTTATAGTTCTTATGGCTATCCCGCACCATGCGCAAATTGCCATCTAATTAGAATCAAGTTAATATAGATTTCATTTGTTTTGCGAAAAATGCGACATCTCTGAAAAATGTTTTTCAGGAAGCCATTTTTAATGAAAATGACAACACTTTCCAGAATTTATCTAAAACCTGAAAAGGAACTAGAAAATAATTCTAGTCATTTAGTTAGGAAAGTCTGATTTGATTTTCCTAAATTAACATACTTTATTCAAGCACTAATGAGTTGCACTTGAGCAGTCTGGAAATTAAGCATAGGCACTAGGACCTCGGGTTTGACCCTAATGGACCCCAACCAAAGCACGGGCTTGATCTCGAGTTTGAGCTCTGGACCTAGGCATTGAGATCGAGCTATGGACTCTAAGGTCTTGGGCATGGGCATTGGGCCAACCTCGATGGACTCGAGCCTGGCCTCAATGAACAGGGGCATAGGCCCGAGCCTAGCCTAGATAGACCCAAGCATGAGTACCCAGGTCTTGAACTCGACCTCAATGGATTCTAGCCCGAGCGCCAAGGACCCGGTCATGGGTACCAAAGTCCTAGGCTTGGCATCAATGGACATGAGCTCAGCCTCAATGGACCCAACCACAGGCGGCAACAGATTACTCCCTCTCAGAAATAGATGCTAAAGGGTCAGCATAGATTTGAAATAGGTTTGAAAGATTGGACACCTTTCAATAGGATTAAAAGGTTGGTATAAAGTGGAAAATTACCAAGAAGTTGGGGTTTACTTTGTGATTTGGCCATAAATAAAATAAGTAACTCCTATTCATTGTTCAATGAATGGATCATTTTCAATCAATTTAATGGGATCTAATAAACCAATTTTGGCACCAACCTGTACATCTCTCTCGTTAGTCTTTCACATCACGTTGGGTCTTGTAATAGAAAAGGATTCGGTGAACATTACGTAATTTCAAGTTCTCCTTGGTCTCATTAGTCTTTCACAACACGTAGTTTCAATTTTGGCCAAAATTGGTTTACTTTGTGATTTGACCATAAATAAAATAAGTAACTCCTATTCATTGTTCAATGAATGTATCATTTTCAATCAATTTAATGGTATCTAATAAACCAATTTTGGCACCGACCTATACATCTCTCTCGTTAGTCTTTCACATCACGTAGGGTCTTGTAATAGAAAAGAATTCAGTCAACATTACGTAATTTCAAGTTCTCCTTGGTCTCGTTAGTCTTTCACATCACGTAATTTCAATTTTGGCCAAAATTGGTTTACCTTGTGATTTGACCATAAATAAAATAAGTAACTCCTATTCATTGTTCAATGGATCATTTTCAATCAATTTAATGGGATCTAATAAACCAATTTCGGCACTGACCTGTACATCTCTCTCATTAGTCTTTCACATCACGTTGGGTCTTGTAATAGAAAAGAATTCGGTGGACATTACGTAATTTCAAGTTCTCCTTGGCACAAATCTTAAGCACGCTTCTATATTTTAGTTGATTCTCTTATGTGATGCTATCTATTTACTTATTTATTCTAATGTAACAGGAAGAGCCTGTAATACTCACACGTGCACCGGCACGTGCGGGCTCGGCCGCCCTAATCCTGGGCCAACTGCTCAATGTATGCATGGTGAACCCGCCGGGGGGGGTGATGATGGGGAAGAGGGCGTTCGGAGACGGGAGCGGGAGGGACGACCGGAAGGCGGATGAGTTTTGACGGTGCTGGTGTTGTTTACCAGAACATGTTCTCGGCGGGCACCGACATTTCCTCTAACACTACAAAATAGGCCATTGCCGAGCTCGTCCGGCAAGCCAGGATCCTAGCCTGAGTCCAAGAAGAGATCGACTTCGTTGCGGGATGAGGCCACCTCATGACCGAGCTCGACCTGCCCCAGTCCGACGTACCCCAAGCTGTGGCTCCCACCGGCCACCCCTCTATCCCTGCGAATCACGGCCGGGAGCCGCGGTATCAACGTCTAACACATCCCCAAAGGCGCCAGGCCTCAGTGAAAACTGAAAGATAGAATAGTAAGGAAATAATGGAGAATATACAGAATTCTTGGGTGTAGATTCTTTGAAATGGAGGTGAAAACTGAAGAGACGATAGAAAGAGAAATGATATGAAATTCTTGTAAATTTTTTTAGAAGAGATTCTTGCCAGTTCACTAAAAAGGATGTGAAAATATTCTCCTCAAATTTTTTTTTTTTGATGAAATATGAAGAAATTTTACACACATATGAAAAGATAAAAATATTCCAAAACTTGAACTTTTTTGTAGAGTTAAAATCAAAAAAGTGTCCCCACTATTAGAAAATTAAAATCCACGATAGAGAAAATAAAATTATAAATTTACGAGTTTGTCCACCATAAATTATTTATAAAATACTTAATAGACAGTATCCCAGAGAAGAAAGAAAGTAAAAAAGAAATGCAATCCCTTAAAAGAGGAGGTCATCTTCACATTATACAATAAGGAAAGTGGCTGACAGAAGTTTGGACTGGTAGATGCAAAATCCTTCCTTTTGACTAAATTTAGGTTTTTTATTTTTATTTTTTATGGCTCAAGCCTATTAACCAAGGGTACAAGATAAGCAACCATTGATAGGCTTGCATAGAGTTTAGGGATCTACCCCCTAACCTCACCTTAGGTGCAAAGAGCTAATTAGTACCAAAACATTGACGTAGTATCTACCTTCATTACTGACATGCCCCATCAAATCTCACCCAAGCATTTCTTTCCGAATAAGTGAGAATATGGAAGGTGATAATACGTGGTCTTCCACCCTATGATGGATCTACCACCTGCTTCTTCTCCCTTCATTACTAACATGCCCCATCAATTCTCACCCAAGCTTTTCTTTCTAAATAAGTGAGAATATGGAAGGTGATATTGCGGGGTCTTCCACCCCAAGATGGATCTACCACCTACTTCTTCTCCCTTCATTACTGTCATTGCCTCATCAATTCTCACCTAAGCTTTTCTTTCCGAATAAGTGAGAATATGGAAGGTGATATTGCGGGGTCTTCCACCCCAGGATGGATCTACCACCTGCTTCTTCTCCCTTGAGTCTTTTAAGGATCTACTCATATTCATGACAGATCTCTTGGATTAGAAGAAAGAGAAAAGGATTGGGATCCCTTGAAAGCGTGACATCAATTTCACGTTATACAATAAGGATGCGTCAACAATGAAATCAAATAAAAAATTTACCTAAATTTAGTCGAAAGGAAGGATCTTGCATCTGCCACTCCAATTCAACGTGGGTGACTTCTTGAGGGAGCCCGTTTCACATGCAAGAAGTTGATAAAGCAATTTTGCAAATCCATGAGGAGCGTTAGGACGATTAAAAAATCTCAAATTGCTTATTTACAAGATTTATATGTTTTAATATATGTATGATCTCTCTCCATCAATTAATTCAAGTTTTTGGATTAGATATTCTAATATGGTGTTAGAGTTAGGTTTTGTCTTGATTTATTTTGTCATGTACAACCTAGTGCACATGGTCTGGCTCTACCGATTTAAATTTTTGGGTTGGCTCACAAGAACTACACAACGACTACGATTTTCCCTGGATTAGAGCAGATTTTTCGTGACGTGCAACCTAACGCCTTTTTGAATCTTTGGAGATAGTGGTGGCTTTCTTGAATCGTCAAGGACCTTAGTCTGTAATAGAAAACAACAAAGGCAAATATGGCTTAAAGGCAAGTTGTGGAGCCTGTCAAATGGTGATGCGTAGAGCGAGAGAGATGCAACAGCTATTCAAAGCGCATGCTCTCTATCCAACAGCAACATTACCTAACACTTATTAACGCGTACACACAACCACCCGTAACGCACATACACAATAGCCTCTAACCTTGTCACTAACCCACCCAACATAAGTCTCTAATCCTTTTAACATACATCTATATGCTAACACTAATCCAAATAAGAACACTCTCTCTTCTAAGGCTATGATGCCTCTCTCTTTTATTCTAGCCGCAATAGCAATATCCATCTTCCTACGCTCCCTCCTCGGCTACCTCACTCGGCCTACCCGTGCACTCCCGCCGGGCCCAAAGCCATGGCCCCTCATCGGGAACCTACCCCATCTCGGCCCCATGCCCCACCGCTCCATGGCGGCCCTAGCTCGGTCCTACGGGCCGCTCCTGCACCTGCGACTCGGGCTTGTTGATGTGGTAGTGGCCGCGTCGGGCTCCGTGGCAACCCAGTTCCTGAAGACCCATGACGCCAACTTCTTGAGCCGGCCACCCTGCTCTGCAGGGAAGCACCTTGGGTACAACCATCAGAGCATAGTGGCCGTACCATACGGCTCAAGGTGGCGGATGCTGAGGAAGATAAGCACCGTCCACCTCTTCTCCAGCAAGGCTCTCGACGATTTTAGGCATGTACGCCAGGTGAGCCGTTCAGTGAGCTCCAGTTCATCTCTATATATGCATATATATGGACGTGACTACGTAAATGAACGTGGAAATATATATACAGACACGGGCGATTGTGCTTGAAATCCGGTATGAATCAAATTTATATGAATGTATGCATAGAGAATTTACTATAAATGGTATTCTATTTCTTATATCTAAGATAAATGGAAACACTTGTATAAATGTGTTAACTAATTTGATGATGTACAAATTAAAATGACTAGGGAAAAAAAAGATGCTCGATTAGTTTGCTTAAAAGAAAGCTGTAAACTAGGGAGAGATAAAACCCTTTCTTGGAAGATGAAAAGGTATTAGATCTTCAAGGATCACCTGCTTATATGAAAAATGGTTTGATGTTGCTATATATATATCCCAGCTCCACCATGCGCTCACATGTAAAGAGTGAATATTAGCAGAAAAATAAAGTAAAAATTGCATAGATGGTGTACATATATGTATAGGGTGTTTGTTGAGGAACTTTTTTTTTTAAAAGTGCATATATGGCGTACTAATGTATCGAAAAATATAAAATGTTGTTTATTTTAGCGATATGTATACTAAAAACCTAAAACTTGTCATGAAAGTATAATTAAGTTTTAAAACTTTCAAAAAAATGTAATCACATTCTAAAACTTGTCAACTTGATGTAATTACATTATTTTATTAACTTTGCCCAACTAGGCTAACAGAAAAAGTTAACGTGTTTTATGTTATTACTTTCTTAAAACATTAGCATGGTGTGGTGCCCACTTAAGTGCCATGTCAAAGAAAATTCAAACTAAATTATATTAAAAAGTAAAGGTAAAAAAAATAAAAATACACAACCTCGTTCCAAGTGGCCAAGCCCTCCCTGATGGTCGTGGTGGTGGCAAACGCTTGGCCATAGCTATTGGGGTGAGTTTGGATCTTTTTTATGGCTTTTTTATTTTATTTTTTATTTATCTAATTTAGTTTATATTTTTCAATTTTTGAATATATTTCTAACATGATATTTAGTAAGTGCCATGTCATTGTCACGTGTCTTAACAAAGTAATAAAATAAGATACATTAGCACTTTTAGTTAATCTAGCTGGACGAAGTTAATAGAAAGACTTGATAATTTTTAAAATTTGATTGTATTTTTTAAAAATTTTAGGACTCAATTACACTTTGATGACTAGTTTTAGAACTTCCTATACACATAAGTTATACACATAAGTTTTATATTTAATATCATAGAGAATTTCATCCTCTACTTAACTTTTTTTGCGAGGTTGCTGTGTTTATGACTCACTCAAAAACTTACGTAAATTCCGCTCTCATTTTAAAAAGCTAGGATACAATCATACAGAAGTAACTTGATATTTAAAGGCCAAGTCGCAACAAAAATCCTCAGCTTTTCTACAATTTTAAATTTTATACACAACTTTTTAGGTTGTCAAAATAAATCCCCACCTTTTGAACTTATATCAAATACATCCCAAGGTCAGTCCCCCCCCCCCCGGCGCCCCCAAAAAAAAAAAACTATATTTTAACCATTTTGCCCTTTTTCTGCATAATTTTATCCACAATATTCCCATTAAGGTCATACTTTCTTAAAAAGAACCTCTTTCTAATTTTTATTACAAACATAATTCAAGAATATTATACTAAATAAAAAATGGGTATCATAATAGTTTTTGGACTATTATGAGAACAACATGTTATGAGCCACAAACTTTTGAGAAAGTAAACTCTACAATAATTTTTAATTTTTTTTTTTGCCCAAAATAGGTTGTTATTTCACAGTGGATTGACAATATTCCCATAGGCATAAATCTCAATGTAAAAGATAAAAACCAAAGAAAAGGGGTGGCATGGGAAAAATTGCATGAAATATATGGAAGGGACAAGTGCATTGAAAGTCTCAAGAAAGTGTAATTTAGTTCTAAATTTTAAAATATAATTAAATATTAAAACTTGTTATAAAAATGTAATGAAGTCCTAAAACTTTCAAAATGTGCAATCAAATCCTAAAATTTATCAAATTAGTAAAATCAAGTCATTATATTGATAATACTCTTTGAAAGTTATAGGACTCAATTGCACTTTTGTGATAAGTTTTAGAACTTGATTACGCTTTTGAAATTTTTAGAACTCAATTGCATTTTTTAAAAGTTTTAGAACTCAATTGCACTTTTGTGATAAGTTCTAAGATTTCCGGTGCACTTATTACTATAAATAAATAAAAGTTAGGGCAAAATTGGAATTTGGAAAGTAGTCTAATGGATTATTCTCTCTCAGAAATATATGCTAAAGGGGTTGGGATAGATTTAAAATAGATCCGAAGGTTGGATTTTTTTTTTTTTAATAGGATTAGAAGGTCGGGACAAAATTAAAAACTGCTAAAAAGGTTGGGATTCATTTTGTGATTTGGCCAAAAATAAAATGAATAACTCCATGTGGTTGTTCAATAAATGAAATTTTATGAAGCAATTAGCAAAAATCGCTATAAACCAATTTTGTTATCAACCTCAACATCTCCATCATTGTTCTTTCCATCTCACGTTGGGTCAATTTAGTGGGAAGAATTCCATAGGCGTTACACAACTTCTGCGTTGCAATTTTATATCGTGCAGGACATCACTTTCATATTAGACCTTGTCAAGTTGTCCTTGACACAAATTTTATCCATGCTTCTATAATATATGAGGTCCTCTTTACATGATGGAAGGACTTACGGTTTATCTCCTTATCTATTTCAATATAACAGGAAGAGGTTGCGATACTCACGCGTGCCCTAGCACATGTGGGCTCGGCCTCGGCAAACCTAGCCCGATTGCTCAATGTGTGCACGGCGAACGCGCTGGGGCGGGTGATGCTGGGGAAGAGGGTGTTGGGGGACGGAAAGGGGCGGGGCAACCTGAAGGCGGACGAGTTCAAGTCGATGGTGGTGGAGATGATGGTGCTGGGCGGCGTGTTCAACATTAGCGACTACGTGCCGGCCCTCGAGTGGCTCGACCTCCAAGGGGTCGCGGCCAAGATGAAGAGGCTACACAAGCGCTTCGACGCCTTCTGGACGGCCATTTTGGAGGAGCACAGGGCCAACATGAGCAATAGTGGGAATAAGCACAATGACTTGTTGAGTACTCTGATCTCTTTGCAGGATGTTGCTGATGAGGAAGGAGGGAACCTCATGGATACCGAAATCAAAGCATCGGTTCAAGTAAAATCCCTCCCTCCCTCCCTCCCTCCCTCTAAAACAGTACTTGCAGAGGTGAAAATATAAAAACACCCCAATCGAAAATTGCCAAGAACAGGACCAGATCAAATTGGTCAATTGGATCCGGTTCCTATTTCATAAAATTAAAATTAGTGATTTTTGGTCCAATTATGGTTCCAAGTGAGAACTAGAGTGCCTGAACTAGATCGAATCAGTTTTAATTTTTGTTTTTTTAAATTCTTAAAGAACAGCACAATCACCCACGTGTACACACGTTCCCCTCACCCACGTTCATTGGGAAGACAGAACCGAGAGCAAGGACAGACAGACAACCCATCGCACAGCCTTCGCTAACCCACTCACGGCCACCACCAACACAGCCACCCTCGTTTTGCTCTGTTTTTTTGGCCGAGAATGCCTGAAGTGCTTTGTCGGTTCCATTGAACCGCCCAGAAACTGAACTAGACCAGTCAAGAAACTCAAAATTTGAGTTGATATATATATATATATATATATATATATATATATATATATATCAACAAGGAAATATAACAATTTTATCAACAAGGAAATTCAATAAAAGATTAATAAAAAAAGATCTCCAAATGATCAACTAGTTGATACTCTGTTTGATTTATTATCTTCATACTGATTTGTAAAATATTTTGCACTGCAAATATTCTGATTTTTTTCCTATTGATTTGTTACTTCAATACAATTCCCGATTCTAGGCAGGAATCTGCCTGGGGAACCAATCACCCTTGACTTGTGTTATACTAGATCATTAGATTATGTGTACCCCACTTAATGCATATCGGTTTGAACGAGATTTACATGTGTGTGGGGCTTTATATAAATCGGATTCGATAGGTTTTGCTCATTCACAAGTATGGACGTTGGCAAATGTGGCATGAAAACCTAAGGGCACTTAAATTGAATTTAGCTTTCTTTTAACATGGTAGATTGCATTAACAAGAGTGGGAGAATGATGATATCCCGTGGGGGTGGCCTGATGCTTCTTATATCCTCAGGAATCGTCTAGTCTCCTCCATAGATGGTGGAGAATGCATCAAGATTCCACAGCTCTTTTTATCCTTTGATTACAATTTATTATGTCAACCTCATGTTTTATGATGACTTGACGAACTCCGGGTAGTGAACTCGTTTCATCATGTGTCGCTTTTGCAGACCATGTTCGCGGCGGGCACCGACACTTCCTCTAGCACTACGGAATGGGCCATCGCCGAGCTCATCCGGCAACCCGGAATCCTGGCCCGAGTCCAGGAAGAGATCGACTCCGTGGTGGGACGAGACCGCCTCGTGACCGAGCTTGACCTGCCTCGCCTGACGTACCTCCAAGCCGTGGTCAAGGAAACCTTCCGGCTCCACCCGCCCACCCCTCTATCCCTCCCACGAATCGCGGCCGAGAGCTGCGAGATCAATGGCTACCGCATCCCCAAAGGCGCCACGCTACTGGTCAACGTGTGGGCCATAGCCCGTGACCCCGAAGCTTGGGCCGAGCCCTTGGCGTTCCGGCCGGAGAGGTTCCTGCCGGGCGGCGAGAAGGCCAATGTCGATGTCAAGGGTAATGATTTTGAGCTCATTCCGTTCGGGGCCGGGCGCAGGATATGCGTCGGAATGAGCCTGGGCTTGAGGATGGTCCAATTCATGACCGCGACGTTGGCCCATGCTTTCGACTGGGAGGTGGCTGACGGCGTTTCGCCGGAGAAGCTTAACATGGATGAAGCTTTCGGGCTCACCTTACAGCGAGCCGAGCCTTTGTTGGTCCACCCGAAACCGAGGCTTGCCTCACATGTCTACAAGGCATCAAGTTGAAGAGCTAGTGAATATCATTTCAATAGTTTTTTTTTCGCATTTGATTTACGAATAATGAGGGCAATTTGCTCGAACATTAATTATATCTACTTGCGGTTTGACGATTAAAAGAGTAGAAGTGATAGATAACGAGGTCAACATGTATAGACCAAATATAGGGCTATCGATTTTGGAACCCTATTTTTGGAAGTTGGAAAGTTTTCCATCTTATGTATTTCTTTTGTTACAAGTAAATCTTTCATAATGTACTTTTGGATATATAAATATTCACCTAAGCTTAATGAAAATATACAACAATTTCTATATGAACATGGTATCAAAGGCCATCTAGGGCTCATGCCCCTTTCAACCATAGCTTTCTTTTTCCTTTAATTTTTCTTTTCTACTAGGGTAGTCGGCATGGCCCCGAGAGAATCCTGCCACTGCCGCCGCCACCACCATAACTACTATTATAAACCCTTCTTCTACACATTGTCCACTCGGACCTATTCACTGCTTCCTTTCTCTACATGTCATAGTATCCAATTTACAACTCTCTAGCAACAACATGAAGCTTTTATCATGAGTCTTCTAATTGTGTCCCTCTTAGAATTGATTTTAATTCTCATTTTTGATCAACCAAATAGCAAAACCAACCAAGATGCTCTCAATACCTCTTTTGGCTTAGCTTCCGCTACTTGAACGCTCTTTCTTTATCTCAGTCTTCAATGTCTGCAACAGGAATAGAATGAATCAGTTATTCATTTCCTCCAACATGCTAAATCCATTGCAGATGAGATGCGTACAATAAGCAAGCCTCTTGAATTGGAGGATTTCAATGTCCACATCTTCCATATGTGATCTCCAGGACATTGTTCCTACATTGTTTGGTAGTTTTGAACCAATCTCATTTACTTTCAGTTCAAAAATTGGTGACTAATAATAAAGTTTTCTCTGAATTCTATTATACCTACTTTCTTGTTAAGGATCTAATGATTAAGGTGATTCTTCTTTTTGACTCGAGTGGTGGGACCATATCACAAGGTACTGCCAATATTGCAGAACGAACTTTCATGGATGGTTGGCATCAACGTCTTGGCCATCTCTGTGGGCATCTTTTACAGTTTATGATCAAAGAGAATAATTTATCATATAAGCCCACATAGTTAAGACAGTTATATGCAACCTACCAATTAGGTAAGACTAGTCGTTAGCCTTTAGAATTGTCTACAACCAGTCAATTTAGCAAGACTAGTCGTTACTTTATTTCCGTTGGATATACTGAAATTAATGTCATCGTATTTTTTATGGTACTTTGATCTGTTCATTAACTACGATGTCTCTTGATCTTGTATGTAACATTGCACAGTCTTAACTGACCAACAAAGGGCCAGCACAATTTAAAGGCTCGTTGCACCTTAAAGAGCAAAAATGGCCAACGTATGCTCGTTTGTGATTTTTCGTAATATACCCACATCATGTCTCATCAATCTCGTAGCGCATACTATTTAATGTTGGAAATGTGTCGATGTCAAATTAAGTAATATGATTCATCTCAGCGAAGAATCACTAAAGTGGGTCCAAATCTTTATCAGACCTAAAAAAAAAAAAAAAAAAAATTCTTTGGTCAAGATACACCCAGCCGCGACCCGAGCGACCAGACATAAATGACAATGCTTAAGGCGGCTTTCTTCACGGGCCCGTACCGTCGATGCATGTCTCAGTCCGGGAAGTTAACGGTTTTGATGTGATAGTATAGGAGCAATTAAATGTCAAAATGTGAGCGAAAATAGGAAATTTTCAAATTATTTTAATATATTATAATGAAAAGTATATCGGCCTATTTATAAGCCTATAAAAAATATCAAAGATAAAATATATCAATCAAAATATGTATAATCAAAAGAGATATTACAAAATCTTGAAACATATAGAAAATCAACCGAAATATTTTAATTATATATAATATATAAAAAAATTCTAAAAATTATCCAAATTATCTCTAAGAGGAGCTTAACACGATCTGGTCAATTCTATCTAGCCCAAGACCTTAACAAGGTAGGCTATGCTTTTTCTTGTCTATGTGGAATAATCTCGCCTTCTATTTTCCCTTTTGTATTCTTTGGTTATGTCAGGATTGGAAATTCTAGTTCGGAGTAAAAAAGCCGTTGAATTGGTTGTCTTGCACGTACCAATTGTAGTATTTTGAAATGAACTTGAACTAAAGAAGAATTTATTTCCTAACGTAAGGAAAAAATTCAAGAATTCTCTATTCTTTCTTTAGCATAGCATAGCTTAATAGATTTTTTTTTTTTCAGAACATTCATCCGAGCTAAAGTATGCATATATGGAGCATCCATACAACGGAAATCTTCTTGTATGGGCATTCCTGCATGAACTAGGTTTTGGTATAGATTTTTGGCATACTTTATCATCCCATAAATAGAAATTCGAGATATATTTCGAAAACAAAGTTCTTCTAAACGGGTCGGGCCCGACTGCCAGCTCAGCGTGTCCAGGCCCACCTAGAAGAGCGGGCCCATTCGATCGGACAGTCTACGTGGGAAGGGCAACAAGCTTCCAAAAGTTTCAACGCTTTGTCGTCTTCCTCTCGCTCTTTCCCGCACCGAAGCACCGCCACCTTTTCGCGCTTCCTCACGCACTCCTTCCGGAGTAGAACGCTGGAGGAGGCCAAGCGTCAAGCAGCGGGAAAACCAGACGAAACCCTGATCGAATTCTAGCCTTCTCGCCGCGGATTTCGCAGGTACTGCTGCATGGAGCTGATCAAGCTCGTGCTCATGTCTGCCTCTGTTTTGCTTCGTTGGTTATGCCCACGTGCGTGTTTCTGTGTGTGCTTGTGGGTGATTGTGCTTGTCGACGTTTACGAGGAATAATGTTGTCATCTTGTGCTGCGAGAATTCTGGTTCAGTTTCGTTCCAAATCTAGTAGTTTGAGGGTTAGAGTAGTATTGGGTTGTCGCTTGTTGTCTGCTGATGTTATTCGTTCGGTGGGGAGGGGATTCTTGATTCGCTGGTCGTTGATATTTCAGTCGATCAGCGGGATGATTCTGACATTGGCATTGTGTCTTTAGCCTCTGGAGGCGCAGGATGAATCCTGGGAAGATCACCCTCAAGACGAACGAGGCGCTGGCCAGGGCTCGCTTGCTGGCGGTGATGGCTGGCTGTGCGCAGTTCGCTCCTCTCCATCTTGCGGCAGGGTTGGTCTCAGACCCGACCGGGATCTTCAATCAGGCGATCACCAGCGTCGGTGGGGAGAGCGCCTCGAAAGCGGTGGAGAGGGTACTGAACCAAGCCTTGAGGAAACTTCCGTCGCAGAGCCCACCGCCGGACAAAGTCTTTGCGAGTCCTTTTATGATTAAGGTGATATGGCAGGCTGAGGCCACTCAGAAGGCGCGGGGGGACTCTCACATGGCCATTGATCAGCTGATCTTAAGCCTCCTCGAGGACTCCCATATCAGGGACCTGCTTAAAGAAGCGGGGGTTGATCCGGCAAGAGTGAAGTCTGAGGTCGAGAAGCTGTGCGGCAAAGAAGGAAGGAGAGTGGAAAGTGCCTTGGGGGACACCGCTTTCCAGGCATTGAAGACTTACGGAAGAGACCTGGTCGATGAGGCTGGTAAATTGGACCCTGTCATTGGTCGCGATGAGGAGATTAGGAGGGTTGTGAGAATCCTCTCAAGGAGGACTAAAAACAACCCGGTTCTTATTGGAGAACCCGGGGTGGGTAAAACTGCTGTGGTAGAAGGCTTGGCTCAGAGGATAGTGAAAGGCGACGTGCCAAGCAACTTAGCTGACGTGAGAGTCGTGGCGTTGGACATGGGCGCTCTGGTCGCAGGCACGATGTATAGAGGCCAATTCGAGGAGCGTGTCAAGGCAGTTTTGAAGGAAGTGGAAGAGAACCAAGGGAAAGTGATTTTGTTCATTGATGAAATTCACCTTGTTCTCGGTGCAGGACGAACCCAGGGGTCCATGGATGCCGCAAATCTGTTTAAGCCCATGCTTGCTAGGGGTCAGCTCAGGTGCATTGGCGCCACGACCCTCAAAGAGTACAGGAAGTACGTCGAGAAAGACGCGGCCTTTGAGAGGAGGTTCCAACAGGTTTATGTGGCAGAGCCAAGCGTTGCTGACACAATTAGCATTCTGCGGGGGCTGAAAGAGAAGTATGAAGGGCATCATGGTGTTCGGATTCAAGACCGAGCACTGGTGGTCGCTGCACAATTGTCGAGCAGATACATAACTGGTATGGTGGCAATATGACTGTTTTCCCACTTTTTCTGCAGCGTGACAGAATTCTCGTGTTCTTGTTGCTTAATCCAAAGTGATAATGTGGCTGCGACTTTTACTCTCTTGTTCGTGTCAGGTCGTCATCTGCCTGATAAGGCCATAGATCTGGTCGATGAGGCCTGTGCAAATGTGCGAGTCCAGCTGGATAGCCAGCCGGAAGAAATCGAAAACCTTGAAAGGAAGAGAGTGCAATTGGAAATTGAGCTCCATGCTCTTGAGAAAGAAAAGGATAAGGCGAGCAAAGCTCGATTAGTGGAGGTAAGTAATATGATATGATGTGTGCAAATGCCTGGCTAAAATTTGTCTCAAGAATACGTTATACCTGGCATTAATTTGATGCTAGGTCCGTATGGAGCTTGATAACTTGAGAGACAAGTCACAGCCTCTGATCATGAAGTATAAAAAGGAAAAACAAATAATCAACGAGATCCGGCGGCTCAAGCGAAAGGGAGAAGAGCTTCTCTTTGCTGCACAAGAGCCCAAAAGAAGATATGACTTAGCTAGAGCTGCTGATTTGCGGTATGGGGCGATCCCGGAAGTGGAACACGCTATTGCAGAGCTTGAAGGAAACGTTGAAGAGAGCCTGATTTTGACGGAGACCGTTGGGCCAGAGCATATAGCAGAGGTAGTGACTCGCTGGACCGGCATACCTGTTACGAGGCTCAGCCAGAATGAGAAAGAGAGGTTGGTTGGGCTCGCAGAAAGATTGCATCAGAGAGTTGTCGGACAAAATCAAGTGGTCGATGCTGTTGCTGATGCTGTGTTGAGGTCGAGAGCCAGGTTAGGAAGACCACTGCAACCAACTGGATCATTCCTACTCCTGGGTCCATCTGGAGTCGGCAAGACAGAACTCGCAAAGGCTCTTGCTGAGCAGCTCTTTGATGATGAAAACCGAATTGTAAGAATCGACATGTCCGAGTACTTGGAACAACATTCGGTCGCTCGTCTGATTGGCGCACCTCCCGGGTAAGCACGTTACTAAGCTTCAAATGCCATACCTCCATCTATGCAATTAATCTTCAGATGACTAGATGGCATTACTAAAACATGGTATAACGCGATTGCAGATATGTTGGGCATGAGGAGGGGGGGCAACTCACTGAGGCCGTGAGGCGGAGACCTTACAGCATTGTGCTATTCGACGAGGTCGAGAAAGCGCATGTATCTGTCTACAACACCCTACTCCAAGTTTTGGATGATGGAAGACTTACTGATGGCCAGGGCCGCACGGTCGACTTTCGGAATACCATAATCATCATGACCTCGAACCTCGGGGCAGAGCACCTCCTGTTGGCACTTACAGGCAAGTGCTCAATCGAAGTCGCTCGCGATCGAGTCATGCAAGAGGTGAGTGACGTGACTCTCTCTCGGCAACAATATGCAGTTCGACTACTCGGGCTCAGGATCAGATAGTAGCAATCATGCTGTGTTGTGCTTTGGCAGGTGAGGAAGCATTTCAGGCCAGAGTTGGTTAACCGGCTTGATGAGATCGTTGTGTTCGATCCTCTATCACACGATCAACTGAGGAAAGTTGCCAGGTTGCAGATGAAAGAAGTGGCCACTCAGCTTGCCGAGAGAGGCATCGCCGCGGAAGTGACCGACGCGGCTTTGGACTACGTCTTAGCCAAAAGCTACGATCCAGTTAGTACATAATCAGGACACTTAATCTTGGACATGTTCGTTTCTTGTTGCGATCAAGTGCTCAATTTGAAATGCTAATTGTGTGCAAATTTCTGGTCTTTTTTTCAGGTTTATGGTGCTAGACCCATCAGGAGGTGGCTCGAGAAGACAGTCGTGACCGAGCTGTCGAGGATGCTCATAAGGGAGGAGCTCGACGAGAACTCGACTGTTTACATAGACGCCGTGCCGCTTGGCGACGGCTTGGTGTACCGAGTGGAGAAGAATGGAGGACTAATCGATCCGGAAACCGGGTAGAAGTCGGGTATACTCATTCAGGTACCGAACGGGCCTAGAAATGACACGGCTCGCCGGCCGGTAAGCTTAATCAAGATCGTGGAGATCGACGACGACGAAGAAATGGATGACCTGAATCCGTGAGTGAAGAATCATCAAAAAGTATTGCCAAATCTTTATATCCTTTTGACGTTGTCAAGATCAGCTATGCTTTTTGGTACTTCTGGGCTTCTAAATAGGCTCGTCATCCTTTTTCTTTTAGGTTTCGTTTATTTGCTAACAATGAATATATATTTTCTTTTAAAAGATCTCATATGTCGTTTATAGAAATAATTGAAAGAAAAATATTTGTATCATTCATAAGAATATTTAAATATAATTATTTTAGATAATAAAAAATCATTAATTAAATATTTTAAATACTATAAATGATTATTTTTTTTAAATATATTAATTAAATTATTTATTTTTCGCGAAATAAATAAATATAGTTGTTATATTCATTTTTTATTTTTTATAGTAATTTCACATTTATGACAAAGTGATGAGTGCAATCATCACTATTTCGATCCTGTTAACACCCAAAAAAAAAAAATAAAAAAAATAAAAAGTGAACGTACAAAAAGGGCATTTTTGCAATTGAGTGGGGGACATAAATTGAATGGCCGCTACATTAGAGGGATCCTGTCACGGCCCCACCGTACTGGTTCGAAGTATCAAAGTGGCGTCCTCAACGTGCTGCCGAGAAAGAAATTTTTAGATTTTGGTCATCGCACTTTTAGTTAATTCGGAAACCTACCCTATTTTCACAGATAATGTTATATCGAGTTTCACCTGCAAAGGTATATCTATATATATGCACGTATTTTTTTTTTTTTTTTTTGGCGAAAAAGAAAAGCTTGATTTTTCATGCTTAAAGCTACAAAAAGTAAGAATATAGAGGACGTGAGCATGCGCAAGTAATGTTTCTGAATTTGCTTACACGGGTCGGGAGAATCAACCCATAGGCGAATGCACGAGAAGTTCAATTTTTTGTATATAACATTATCAATTTTCCATAGATAATGTTCTATCGAATTTCACCTGCAAAAGGTGTATTTATATATATATTTATATTTATTTATTTATTTTCGATATGTGCACACTACATATTAGCAAGTGTGTGTTATCCACTGGCATGAGAAGTTCAATTTTTTGTTTGAACTTCTTAATTCCTTGCGCTTTTATTTTCATACGTAGATCATACGTCTTTAAAGAAAAGATCTTTTGTCCAATGGTAGACCGCTCTAGTCACCTTAATTAATAAAGAGGTCCACAACTTATGAGCCCTTCTATCTTCAAGTGGCATTGCTCGATCAGGATTTTTTTAATCCTGTCTCATGAAATCTCTCTGCCATTACATCCCGTGAAGGTCCAACCACCCATTGTCCTCCCTCACGGGGTCGAGACCCTCTCGATAGAGAAAACCAAATGGAAATGATGTACCCAAATAGTACTACTTCCAAATTCGTATTGAAATATTTAGTGTAGCTGAATTGTTATTTAATGATTTTGAGAGTTTTGAACTCATCACCTTAAACTTATTCAAGTATATGTCATTTATAAAAATAATTAAAAGAAAAATATTTCTAACATTCATAAGAATATTTAAATATAATTATTGTAGATAATAAAAAATTATTAATTAAAAATTTTAAGTAATTTAAGTGATTATTTAAAAAAATTATTAAATTATTTATCTTTCACTAAATAAAGAGAGCGGAGTTGTTATATTCATTCTTTATATTTGCTAGTAATTTCACATTTATGACAAGGTGATGAGTGCAATCATGACTATTTCGATCCTGTTAACACCCAAAATAATTTTAAAAAAATAAAAATAAAAAGTGAACATACAAAAAGGGCATTATTGCAATTGAGTGGGGGACATAAATTGAATGGTCGCTACATTAGAGGGTTCTGTCCGAAAAGTTGATGTCACGGCCCCACCGTACTGGTTCGAAATATCAAAGTAGCGTCCTCAACTGCCGACTAATAAATTTCTAGATTTTTTTTTTTTTTTTTATGGGGATAACAGGGATAAATCCTGAGCCCGACGTCACACTTAGATTCCCTGCAGTCAGTGGGATTCGAACTTCTCTCCTCTCGCAAAAAATCATAGAAGCACTTATCCAACCGGCCACCACAAGCGGTGGTCCCGCACTTTTACTTAATTCGGAAACTTACCCTATTTTCATAGATAATGTTATATCGAATTTCACCTGCAAAGGTGTATATATATATATATATATGTATTTTTTTTTTCTTTTGGTGAAAAAGAAAAGCTTGATTTTTCATGCTTAAAGCTACAAAAAGTAAGAATGTAGAGGACGTGAGCATGGGCAAGTAATGTGTCTGAATTTGCTTAACTTCTTAATTCCTTGTACCTTTATTTTCATGCGCAGATGGTACGTCTTTAGAGAGAATAATTTTTTTTGTACAATGGTAGACTGCTCTAGTCGCCCAAGTCCAACCACACATCCTCCTCCCTCACGGGGTCGAGACCCTCTCGATTGAGAGAACCAGACGGAAATGATGTACCCAAAATAGCACTACTTCCAAATTTGTACTTAAATATTTTGTGCAGTCGAATTGTTATTTAAGCTACTCCGCTTGTCAACCTAAGACATGAGAAAAACCCTGGAAAGGGGTTACGAAATGTCAATTGTGTGACTTCGGGGAAGATTAGGTGGGAAGTGGGTTGGACAACACGCATCGTTTTGTCCCCTCCCCTCCTTTCCTCCTACTACATTGATACCACCAAAAATACGAGGTCGTGAACCCATCTTTTTGTTTTGCCAAGGAAAAAACCACGAAATATCCTCAAATTTTATCCAAAGTGACGTATTTATTCTAAATTATTTTTGTGATATCAAAAATCTCGAATTTTACTTATTATAACACATCTATATAAATATTTTCCCGTGACACCAAAAACCTTAAACTTTTAAATATATTACACATTTATCCTAAACCTTTTTTTTACAACTTTTTCGCGACATAATTTTTTCAGGTAAATATGTCACCCAGATAAAATTTAGGGATTTTTTTATGTCATCAAAAAAAGTTTGGGATAAATGTGTCGGATTTGGGATTTTTTTGTATCGTAAAAAATTTGAAATAAATGTGTCACAAATGGGCAAAGTTTGAAATAATATAATCTAATACAGTTTCTCACTTAAGGATCATGGGTCATGATTAAAAGAGTTTTGTTAATATAACAATTTTTGGAGTACCGTGAGAATAATAACTCGTTACAAATCACAAATTGTTCGAACAAATAGACCTCGCAATAATTGAAAATTATTTATTATTTGATATTTTGTGTCATGGAACAGAATGTTATTCTCGTAATAAATTAAAGACCGTTGCCTAGCCATTTCTATTTACAAACCAACCCCCCTTTCCTCCCTCTTCCTGCATTTGCAAAGTTTGAAATAATATAATCTAATCTAGTTTCTCACTTAAGGATCATAGGTCATGATTAAAAGAGTTTTGTTAATATAACGATTTTTGGAGTACTATGAGAACAATAACTCATTATAAATCACAAATTCTTTAAACAAATAGACCTCACAATAATTTAAAATTATTTATTATTTGATATTTTGTGTCATGGAACAGAATGTTATTCTCGTAATAAATTAAAGACCGTTGCCTAGCCATTTCTATTTACAAACCAACCCCACTTTCCTCCCTCTTCCTGCATCTGCAACGTAAGATGGCCTCTCACCACACACGCGACGTGGCATTAGAAATTCCAAGTTGTTGAACGATCTCTTCCCCAGGTGAAGATTAGTTTTTGTCTTTTTCTTAATGTAATCCAATCCGTAGTCTGATCAAATCTAATCTTTCCTCCGGGGGATCATCACGGGTCATGGTCAAGTAGGATTAATCGAGTCCCGAAACCCCAAATTCCTGAGATTCAACGACCATTCAAGGGCATGTGCTCCCTTAACATTCCAACGCCAATTTCCCGGCAATCTACCGGGCCACGCGTGCACTCACCCCATCGCCACACGCTTCACCTAACCCATTTTTCTATTGCAAACCTATGAACAAATAAACACACACACCCCATTATAAATCTCCAACGTTTGCTCGACATCAACATCCTAAATCATTACAAACTCTCTCTCTCTAGGGCCATGGCGCTCCTCTCCCTAATCCTGGCCACCGTAGCCATCTCGGCCTTCCTCTACTCCCTCCTCGGCTATCTCTCCCGGCCCGCCCGGCCGCTCCCCCCCGGCCCCAGGCCGTGGCCCCTCGTCGGGAACCTGCCCCACCTCGGCCCCGTCCCCCACCACTCCATCGCGGCCCTGGCCCGGACCTACGGGCCGCTCATGCATCTGCGGCTCGGTTCGTCGACGTGGTGGTGGCCGCGTCGGCCTCCGTGGCCGCCGAGTTCCTGAAGACCCACGACGCCAACTTCTCGAGCCGGCCGCCCAACTCCGGGGCGAAGCACATCGCGTACAACTACCAGGACCTGGTGTTCGCGCCCTACGGCCCGCGGTGGCGGATGCTGAGGAAGATAAGCTCCGTCCACCTCTTCTCCGGCAAGGCTCTTGAGGATTACAGACACGTTCGCCAGGTGAGCAGCTCGATGAACTCCGGTCAAACGTGCCGTATGTATTCCTAATTGTAGACGTGAAGACCTGGTCATTTCATGCTCTAGTGAACAACAACTTTTTTTTTTTTTTTGGGATATTATTTTAATGCGATCCTAATATTGTAATAAAAACAATTTTTTTTTTCTGGCGGTGGCCTTGACTAAGAATAGTCCTTCCCCGTGGGACAATGACTTTTAGTAGTGCCCCAATCTTGTTCGAGGGAGCCAAGGATAAAAATCATACGGAAAGAAGTTGATTGTTAAAAAAGGGCAAATTGCAATAGAGGTCCTCAGCTTTTGTCCATTTTCTCACTTTTATCCTCAACTTGTGAACTCGTATCGAGTCTATCCAAAGATTAGATTCCCTCCAAAGACTATAACTATCCTTTTGCCCTTCTGGCATAATGTATGTAGAAGATTCCCGTTATGGTCGTATTTTCTCTAAAAAAATCCTATATATAGTTTTTTTTTTTTATTTACATAAAAAGTCAAGTATTTTACTACATAAAAGTTGCTGACATAAAACGGTTGACACATTCTGTATGTAGTTTATTTTTTTTATTTACATAAAAAGTCGAACGTATATTACTACATAAAAGTTGCTGACATAAAACCGTTGACACATTGTCCAATTAAAAAGATTAATAAGTCGGGGAAAAACCGGAATTTGCAAGGAATCTAACGGATTATACGCTCCGAGAAAATTGATTTGAAACAGAATTGAAAGGTCTGATTTTTTTTTTTTATATAAGATTAAAAGGCGGGGTATTTTATTTTGTATTTTGGCCAAAAAATAAAATTAGTAAATCTGAGTGTTTGTTCATTGAATGGATCATATTCAAGCAATAAATGGGGGAGAAGTTTCTGCTGTCAACATTTACGTCTCTATCACTACTCTGTTGTTTGTGTCACGTAGCGAGTGTCGGCAATTAATGTACTTTGTTGGTCAAATTGTAACAGGAAGAGGTCGCCATCCTCACGAGCGCCCTGGCACGTGCGGGTTCGGCCCCGGCGAACCTGGCCCAGCTGCTCAACGTGTGCACGGTGAACGCCCTGGGGCGGGTGATGCTGGGGAGGCGGATGTTCGGGGACGGGAGCGGCGGGGGCGACGCGAAGGCGGACGAGTTCAAGTCGATGGTGGTGGAGGTGATGGTGCTGGCGGGGGTGTTCAACATCGGCGACTTCGTGCCGGCCCTCGAGTGGCTCGACCTCCAGGGGGTGGCGGCCAAGATGAAGAGGCTGCACAAGCGCTTTGACGCCTTCCTGGGGGCCATCGTGGAGGAGCACAAGGCCAGCATGGGCCGTGGCGGGAGCAAGCACAATGACCTGTTGAGTACATTGATCTCTTTGCAGGATGTTGCCGATGAGGAAGGAGGGAAGCTCACTGACACCGAAATCAAAGCATTGCTGCTAGTACAAATCTCTCTCTCTCTCTCTCTATAAAATAGTACATAACATATCTAGATCGTTAGATTAGGTGCATTGCATTTGACATTTGTAACTTATCTAGTCATTTATTGCGTTCCAGAACATGTTCACGGCGGGCACGGACACTTCCTCTAGCACCACGGAATGGGCCATCGCCGAGCTCATCCGGCACCCCGACATCCTGGCCCGAGTCCAAGAAGAGATCGACTCGGTGGTCGGACGAGACCGCCTCGTGACCGAGCTCGATCTGCCCCGCCTACCGTACCTCCAGGCGGTGATCAAGGAGACCTTCCGGCTCCACCCGTCCACCCCTCTGTCCCTCCCGCGGGTCGCGGCCGAGAGCTGTGAGATCAACGGCTACCACATCCCCAAAGGCGCCACGCTGCTGGTCAACGTGTGGGCGATAGCTCGCAACCCCGACACTTGGGCCGAGCCGTTGGCGTTCCGGCCGGAGAGGTTCCTGCCCGGCGGCGAGAAGCCCAATGTCGACGTCAAGGGCAACGATTTCGAGGTCATTCCGTTCGGGGCCGGGCGCAGGATATGCGCCGGAGTGAGCCTGGGCTTGAGGATGGTCCAATTCATGACGGCGACGTTGGCCCACGCTTTCGACTGGGAGTTGGCCAACGGAGCCTTGCCGGAGAAGCTGAACATGGATGAAGCTTATGGTCTCACCTTACAGCGAGCTGAGCCGCTGTCGGTCCACCCGAAACCGAGGCTCGCCTGCGCATGCCTACAAGGCCTTGAGTTGAAGCGTTAGCGAACGTCGGTCCGGCGGTTTCGCACGTTTGGTTTGATGAACAGAGAGGTCCATTTGCTTGGAAAGCAGTTCAGGTTGCGTTCTTGTTTCACACGTTTGGTTTGATGAACAGAGAGGTCCGTTTGCTTGAAAGCAGTTCTGGTTGCATTCTTCATACGCGATTTGCATCTCAGTCGCAAGTTGTATCTCTATGCTAGTGGTCCTGTGAGATGATGGTACAGAGTATTATTGGCAAAGATGGTCCAGAGAACATGCAAGGACACAAGCTCCGACTGTTTCGCAGACAACGAAACATTTAGAAATAATTTCCCTGAGAATAATTACATGTATCACTTGAAATATCACTTCAGATAATTAGTCGATGAAAAATGTTCTCATTATCGATGACAATTTATATCTACACATTCTCGTGGACAATGAAAATATTTTCTGATCATTTAATTATGCATTATCCAAACTTAAAGCTGCACTCTAACTAGTAGGGGTGTGCATGATCCGGGCGGGCGGTTCCTGACCTAGAATTGGGAACCACCGCTAATGACCAGTTTCGAAAAATTGAAACCGGGATCCACCCGGGAACCGGACTGCCGGGTGGATTCATGGAACCGATCTTGACGCGAAACAATTTTGGTTTTCAACATAGAACGACTATGTGACATCAAAGCAAACCAAAGAAAGAAAAACCAAATTTAAATACGTGGAGATGCGGATGGCGAGAGAAGTAAACGCAGCGAATTTACAAATACGATCTGCACATGCAAAGCGCAAATATGATCTGCACATGCAGAGCGCTGTGCCAAGTGATAACTACATGTATCTTCTTGAAATTATAGACTTAACGCAGATGAAGATTACTGCTTGGGAGTTGACTCAGAGCAGTCCTCGAGCTGTCATTCCTTTACGGAATAGACCTGGAATGGAGTGGACCGAAGCAGGTCGAGGTTTCGAACAGCTGGAGCTACCGCAATAGACTCGGTTTCCAGATAGACATCCTTCTAGGTCTTCAGCTAAAAAGGAGAGAAAAGACGAAGAAGCATCCATGACGGTGAACTGCTTTCATCTCACCTGCCGGTGAACTGCTTTCATCTCACCTGCGAGTACTACAAACCTAACGCCTACTAGTGCTGTTAGCACAACTGGCCTAAAAGCACCACTAACATCTCTCAGTAGCTAGAGACCAACCACCAAACATTCCATTTCCCACTTCCAAATTCAAAGACACGCATGACCACAGGCGATAGAAGCTCCAAAATCAAGCATTTCGGAAATAAGCAGTTCCCCGCCTACGATTCCAACAAGAATCAAGAATTGCACATCATGGGTGGGCAGAAAAGAAAGAACTTTCACAGCGAGCGAGAACCTACAAAATAGGGTTGGGGCGATCGCAGCAGAACCGCTCTACCTCTAGAATCACATTCGTGCCTCTACTCTCACTCCAAACAACACCCCAACACACCTCCTTCACCCAAAAAAAAAAAAAAAAAAGGCCCACTTGAGAATTCGATCCAAGACGTAAGATAGAACCAAGGAAATTAGGCTCCGCGCGCGCACGCGAGAGAGAGAGAGAAAAGAGAGAGAGAGAGAGAGAGTACAGGAAGTAGTCATAGGCACCGACGGTGAGAAAGTGGTCGTAGGCAGCGATGGAGGCGCAGCAACCGGTTCGGAATCTGTTGGCATTAGTCGTCGCTGCTATAGGGGCTACAACGGCATCGGATTGCTGACAAAGGGGGGCCCGAAGCGAGGGGGCGGACAGCAGAGGTGGAGGAGCAGCGGCTGTGGCGAGTGGTGGTCGGCGCGAGGGGGCGGACAGCGGCGGCGGCGGCGTCGTCGATGCTCGGGGAGGAATCGAAATGGCGATAGGATTAAGAGGAACCGAGGAAGAGACAAAGAGAGAGAAAACCGAAGACGAAAGGAGTGAGATGAGATCTAGGTTTCTTTTAGTAATTTTTTTTTTAATATTAAAAAGGTTCCGCTCCGATCCGAGTGGGCGAGCGAGCGGATCCACCCATGGAATCGAGAATCGGCCGGTACCCACCAGGTTCCCATAAATTGAAATCGGAAACCAGACCGGTTCCCTCAAGAACCGCCGGTTCCAAGCCGGTTCCGGGCCGTTCCAATCTGGTTCTGGACAATCCGGGCGGTTCCCGAGTATTTTGCACACCCCTACTAACTAAGACCGATATCAATACGCAATACGCGATGAAATGCGACATGTCAACATGTCGTTTTTTAAAAAGATAAAATTCCGACATATTAGGATACGTTATATATTAAATGTATATATTTTTATATATATTTCATTCAAATTCATAAATAAATAAATAATAAAAGCTTAAAATGAATTTACATTAAAAGTATTAATTTATCATTTATTAATATCATTTATTGTTAAGTTCAACTCTATTATAATAATCCTTAAAACATAGAGGAAAAAAAAAAGTAATTCACATTATGAACTCACATGTCAAACATGTCATGAAAAGTGAGAATCAAAAGAAAAGAGAAGACTAAATTTTTCTTCTTTTTTTTATTTATTATTCATTATTTATTATTTTTATTTTTAAAATATATATATTTTGACCCATTATTTATTGAAAATTCTTAAAATTAACCTCTCGTGTCGGAATCATGTGTCGAAAACTCGCATGCCGAAAAAATTAACTAGATGTCGGATTTTCCAACACATGTTGAGTGCCCAACATGACATAAAAACTTCTGAAGAATGTCAATACTTCCTAAGTTGCATTGGTATGCCAAATTCATGCATTAGATCTCTAAAACAGACATGGCAGAGACGAGGTATAATTTCAATTTTGACGAGCAAGGCCGCAACCGCACCTGTCTTAAGCAGCCGTTATTCGCCTTTTACGCAGAAATACCTTCAAGAAAGCACCAAACCGCAAAAAATTTAAAGCTAGGTCTTCGGTCATAGACTCGCACACCGCAACCAATCTCTTATAACAAGTCTGAAATGCAGAAAGAATGCTTCATTCGATTTATTCGGCGACGCGACTTTGTGAAATTAATCGGATTCCACCAAATTTCAGACCTCATCGATTGTCATCTACAAAGGGCAAAGCGTTTTAAGCTTTGATTTTAAGCGGATCAAAATTCATCCTCTAGAGCATTTCACGTTAAGTTTTCCATACAATGAATTGCTGGTTGTATACACAGAATAAAAGCACGGCGTGGGCCTGGTTATCTCACACCAACAAGCTTAGGCCTCGGTCTTCTCCAACGAAAGCACGGAGCAGAACTATGTACTTTGAGAGCTTCAGAGGACAATACATAATGGCAAAAATTCACCTTCATCTCCCTCCAGAATAGTAATTCATTTTCAGAAAAGGAGCATAACGTCTCTCTTTCCAAGGGAACTATATCCAGGTTCACAGCAGAGGAGGCAGAAAATGACTGAAAATGATTCCTTTCTGCATATTAATAAGTCCACATAATTTGAAGCAGAAGTCATTTGATAGCACCGTTTCCCTCGCATAACCAATCTCGTCGTGTGAATCATACCAAGCTATGCATTATAAACGACTCGCGATGGAAAGAAAGACGTTTAATCAGCAAGTGCACCCAATACTCACCTCTTTCCATCTTTAGCTGTGTTCTTGGAGAAGTAATGCTGTCTTCCAACTGAAAATCTACATGCACGTGTGGATGCTTAGCATGCCAAGTCTAGCCATTGTCCATTTTTACGTGCTGAAAGGAAGATCTTCAATGAGGTACTCTTGTTCAAACCCAAGATAACAGTCCGAAATGAGTATCAATTTGACACCCTGTCAGAAGAATAATGACATTTGTAAGTCAACAGATTTGCAGCATATGCAACATAAACTCTTCAGTGTAACCAAAGATGAGAAGAGGAATATTGTTGCTTGCCCATGATAATAAGGGATAAATAAAAAGACAGCTTTGTATAAAAAAAGCGGGTCATTCAATAACAGAGCAAACTCTCTCCTAGGTCCTCACAGCATAGGATGTACCCATTTATCCTACTAGGAAAAATAATAAGCAAAAGCTTCAGAACATACTCGAGGTGAATTCACAATGCTAATCGTGACAAAAAGAAAGGCCGATGGCAATTATCAACACATCAAAGTTGACTCATATGTCTACCTAACAACTAAATGACTTTATTGCATAATATCCAAAGTTTCAGATAAGAATATATCACCATTGTAACACAATTAATCCTCCAAAATACGCTCTCATTCCCAATCTCACACAATACTATCTTCCAACTATTCAGGTAATCCTTTCATCTGATCAAAATACTATATTTTTAGGACCATGTATAAAGACTATTGACATTGCAGAACATCAACTTGGAAAGAAAGAAATTTTTCAGCATAAGAAAGAGAAACAAATTGTTTGGCTAAGGATGGGAGGATGTTCATTTGAACCTGCATATCAGTCAGTGCTGAGGGCAACTTCATGTGGGTGACTAAGTGATCTGTGAAAGAAACTCTCTTCAATGCATATAACTCAGAAGTGGAGGTATTCCCAAGTACCAACCACCATGCTTCATCTTTCACCTGTCAAAAGCATCACATAAGAAACTAAATTAGATTGTTCGCCTAAAGTTTTAAGTAGAGAATTGGGTGTTCAATACCTTGGGAAATCGAGGGGCAAAAGCTCTTGATGTGCTTCTCCTCCGATTGGTCTTCTCTAATCTAATATCCAGAGTTGGAGAATTTTCTCCAGTGCTGCCCTTCCTCTGAATTCTCAATTTCATCCTGACTTGTGGAAAATACTCCAGTTCCTGAACACACATATTAGAAAAGGAAATTGAGGGAGTAAATTTATGTATAGTCCAATCTTAAAACAAAGGAACTGAAATGAATCAGTCTCTTTATATCGCCTCATTAATTAAGATTAGGGGTATAAGCACTAGATAAATAATAACCCTCTTTTTAAATTCAGATTGTTTACATGATGGACCTCATGTTTTGCAATCCGTATTGGAATTACAGTTTGCCAGATTGTCAAATCTTCTACATAAACCTACCACAGCCACTTAAGATATGGTTATATGTCTGAACAGCTTAAAGGTGAAGGCTGAGTTAATTAAACTGTTAACATGTCGGGCAAAAAAGTTAATTAATGTGGGTCTCTTCTAGCAGAAGCATAGATCTTACTGTGTTTAAAAATGCTAATATGGCAAACTCCATAATATTCAAATCAGCAAAACGATAATTAAACCATTAATTGCCCTAAGAAGTGGTGCCAGAAGAATATGCAAACTCGAAAGTTCACACAAGAAATGCATTCAACCATGCAAACAATGTTCAGAGTATTCTATACCTGCAACAATTTTAGAGAGCAAGAATCTCCAATTATACTCCGCAGGGATGACTTTGGAATATCCAGTAGTTGCTGAAGAGTTGCAATTTCTCTTCTTCTAAGGGTATCCTCGAGATTATCATTCATACTGGGCAACATCCTTAAAGAAGAGTCTTGATCAAACCACAAGCCCTAAATGAATATAAGAATTTTAGTGAGAGAGATGAAGGGACAAAGGTAGTTGCTCCAATAATAAATCAACTGCATAGAGAGATCATTGTCTCATGTAAGGTTGAATTTGATCTACGAGCAAAAATCCATACCTGCATAACCATTTGCAGAAGATGCATGCAAGAAATTGAGCTTGACAGCCAACCACTGTTTGCACATATATCTATCATTGCCTGGATGATCCGAATACTCTGATCCAGCACTGACTTCAAGTCGGTCACATAGTCACTAACTGGTAACTCTAACTGTGAAAAATGTGCCTGAATCCCAAGAAGTTTATGCTATATAAATAGTGGAACAAACAACAACAGAAAAGAATTGGTCAAGCCCGAAAAAGCAACACGAAAGAACCTGGAATAGCAAATTGGCTTTAACATGGGGATCATCTAGGCGATTCTTATCAACCTTGTACCTGACTTTCTCAGACAATTGAGCATTGTGAAGCTCCTGGAAGAAAAGGAGAAAACAATATAAGGCTGACAAGCTCCAAAAATAATCTAAATATAACAATTTAAGGGAGTAAATGCAATGCAAAGCCTTTGCAACAAACAGCACGTATTAGGAACACACTAGCATTTACAAGTTTCAAGTGGTTTAATAAGTCATTAGAATTTGAAATAGAATAAAAGCTTGTAAAAGTTTTTCGTTTCAAAAGGATGGATAAATCATTCACCACTCCGCAGTGACAAAGCAAAAATGATGACATGTTACTCTGCAAAAGGAAAGAGGCGACAAGTGGTGATACCATGAGGTAGACCTCTTTATGAATTTCAGTGCAGAATGAATCAAAGTGCACTATTGTCTTCATGAACCATAAATTCGGTATCATTAGACCCTGTCATTCCCTTAATTGTGAATTATATCTTCAAAGTTCTCTCCCCTTAAATGTAAACACAGGAAAAGCATGAATTCAACAAGAAGGGATGTTCCCTTTAAAGAGGCTTATTCGATAGTGTTGGAAAGTCCAACCCAAAAGCTTAAAGCTAATAGGTGGAAGAAGACCACATGAATATAAGGAGAATTAAGGACCTATTGTCAACCAATGTGGGATAATATTTCAACACCCTCTCTCACATGCAAGTCGGCTTATGAGCTGCACATGGAATTTTTTACTATGCACTTTTACATGGAATTTTTTACCACGCACCTTCGCGTAAGGAATAACTGGCTCCGATACCATTTTAGAAAGTCCAATCCAAAAACTTAAGCTAATAGGTGAAGGAGATCACATGAATATAAAGAAGTATTAAGGACCTGTTGTCAATTGACATGGGATAATATTTCAACAAATTGCAATGCTAACTGACATGCAAATTATACCATGAGTAACCTAGAAGAAAACATCCTGCGAGTGGTCGAGAATATCTATGAAATAAAAAAGCAGGAAAGCTAAGAAAAGAAAGTTGGAATCCCTCCTATCAACAAATAAAATAATGTCATTGCCTAGCTATGTTTAATACATGACTACTCTATATCTTATAAAGCTGCAAACGCCTGAACTCCCAGCATATGCTTGTCAATTTGGTTTTTAATAGAAACTGTGGGAAGCTATCACAATTCAGTGATAGCTGTCTGACTCTAAACACATCTTGGATTTAGTGACAGAAAACAGAAGCAAATCACAACTATCGAGTTCTTGAGAAAAGCATAAAACATAGCAGCGGGCTTATGCCAGAGTAATGTATACTATGCTTAATAGATCAGACATTGTATAGGAGATTCAGTATCACTTAAAGATTATTTTTGTGAGATTCGTGTTAAGATTCTGATAAACATCTAGATAGCTAAAGTGTACAAAGGTCACAATCTGAATAGGAATTTATTACTGTGACATTCTGGGGGTGACTAAGTCCCAAGGAATCAAAGAGGTATTTCCAAATATGCAGATCTTAGTTGTTACTGAAATCATTGGAATAAGTAACAAGCGGAGAACTAAAACATGGCTCAGAAATACAGCTCATGGGAGTGTTGAATTGTCACAGGTGACATCAAATAGTCTATGTTTGCAATACCTCATTATGCCGAACAGGAAGTTCATTATATTCTGAAGCACCTGATAATATGTGCAAAAACACCTGCAATGAGCAACAGTGTAAGTGGCTACAAAAGTTAATTAATTAAGACCTCATGGTCTATGCTATTGGAATTAACTCCTCACTTCAAGAGATGTATCCGGTCCTATATTGGATCCAAACATTGATACAGTCAAGTAGCTGAGATAATATTGAGATGCAATTGATCCCAGCATCATTGGTTCAACACTCTCTTCATTCATCTTGATGCATCCACTATCCTCAAGATCTTCAAAAGTATTTTGTACTAACCTAGAAGACAACAACCACCAGCTAACTTTGTAAAAGGATTGCTAACAGTAATTTACTAGAGAAAGAGGCTTAAATGTGTCAGGATATTAAATGAACTCCACAATCCCAAGATTACCTGGACAAGTAAGAACTGAGAGTTTCGGGATCTGTCTCATCTAGCCCATAGTAAGCAGGATTAACTGTCTGAGAGAAAGATGACCTCATTAGAACTAGAGCAAATCAGGAGGTACCTTAGTTTCCAGAACTTGCAAGTGAACAGAAAGAGAAACAGGAAAGAGATTATGCCATTTGGATGTGCTACTGAGATAAATTCAAGACTCAACCCCATAAGGCATAGGAAGAAAGAAATAACCATCCCTAAATCTACAAATTATCAAAATAATGCGTGATAAAAATTTAATAATCAGGGTAGAAAAGGAAAAGCCATTTTACAACATTTAGAGTACCTTAACTTGATCGGTGGAAGATCGTTCATAATTTCAATTACATGATTTGAGAGTATTAACTTGTGACCTTGTGACTATACAGAGGTCGGGTGAATCAAACCACCATAGAAACTACTTTTTAAGCAGCAGTGCCCACCAAAAGGCTTGATTGAAAAAAAATGAACAGTCAATTTCTTAAAGCTATAAAAAAGCAAAAGCCCCATTTTCCAGTACATAAGCATATTAGGGTTTTACCATCACGAGGAAAAAATAAGGTTATAATACCATCACTAGCCCAGGAAAAAGCTTATGATACCCTGTTTCATTGCTGTAACCAACAAAAAGGCAAAGGATCTATATGATGCAATCGATGCCAAAAAGAAGTTCTGCGCAAGCGACAACCAAGATAAAAAGAAAGAATACCTATTTCTTTGATCAATTTAGACGATTATTCCATGGTATCTCATTGCAAATATGTACACTTGCAGTCTTATTCAATGAGCAAAATCAATACAAGCATAATAGAAGAATCTTAGTTCTGCATTTAAAGAAATATAAACAACTCTCATATTTTTAGAGAACTCCAGATGTCAAAGCATTAAAATGCAGGATATGAGAACTTTTCAGATTCCCTTTTTCCAACAATTTCTATGTGAAGTTGCTCATATGTCAAAATTCATTACTTTATGTAAGAAAATATCCACTACCAGAAAGTCACTCAGCCATTGAGACCCAAAAGTCTATAAATCAAGCTTCTAGAGATGGCTAAGGATTTACCAGTCTTCGGAACAAGTAAGTCCAAGTAAGGTAATGAACCGCATCCTCCTTATGGCAGATTGTGCGGGAAACAATCTCTGCATTGATATGTTCATGCAATTGCTCTCGTAGACTGCTTTCAACCGGGAAGGGCTCATACAAAAACTGCAAAGGATAAGCATGGTAGGGTATTTCAGCTCTGAAAAGAACAGACAAGCAAATAACAAATCAGCTCCTTTCACCTTTTTGTAGAAGCTTTTCTTGGGCTCATGGACAAGGATAACTGCTTTTCCATGTTGATCATATTGTGGACGCCCGGCACGACCCATCATTTGCAAAATATCGGTGATTGGAAAATCAACATACCTCTTAGATTTTCCATCATAATACTCTGTTCCCTGCAAATGAAGCTAAGAAATCATTACCTAGCCAACCTAGAGTACTGCACATGATATGAGATGTGAAGGTAAAGTGAGCGATGTACCAGCAACCTTAATTCTGAATAAAAAAACTACCGAAGCAATTTCTAAACTTCTAAGAAGGAGAAACAAAATTGCAGAGTAGAAAGTTTTTTTGTTGCTAAGTCCATAAGTATGGGTGCATGAGTAAGAATAATCATGAAGCATTGAAGGTTGAAAATCTACTATAGCCCTTCTGCCTATTGCTTCTTTAAACAATTACCAGAAAAGTGATAAGTTTAGCGCAAGGTTTAGTATCAGCAATCACAGTACCAACTTTGAAATTTCCAGAACAAGGAACAAAGCAGCTCTCTGTAGATTGTTATGCCTTAATGAATAATCTTCAGTACTCTTCTAGCTGATACAGTTGAATCTAACGCATCTTGTTTCAGAGGCAAGAGAAAACATGAGGACTCCCATACTGGGTAAAGGAAGCAATGAATCATCAGAAAGGCCATCCAAGAGTATATAGTTTCCCTTTTATTTATTTTCTCCTTTCACATTTTCATGACTAAACCCACAAAGAGATCCCCATGTGAATAATCATGGGGGCTTCGTTGATTGAATGGAGATGAGTATAATTTATAATCCACTTAGCCTTTTCTTATAAGCTTTCTTAGTTAATTTGAAATTTTAAAGCAACGATAACTCATTATCTTCACAAAGTTAACTCCCCCTCTCTTCCTTCTACCCTTTAATTAAATGCAGATGACCTTTCCAGCAGATACCAAACTGGTAGGAAAATCTTTCATGCCTATAAACAGCTTGAAGTTGAAAATAGGAAAGTTGTATTAACTTATTCCATGAGATGTACGAAGTAAGCCAGATGCTGCTCTAGATAATATCTTCCTAGACAAAAATCCTTTTTAAGTAACTATTCATATTGAAATTGCCACGTCTAATCATATTTGTTAAGATCAAATACATCATGGGACTCCCGATATTTCTGCATACCTTGATTATTACAAGATGAGCTGGAAGATTCACACCCCATGCCAAGGTGCTGGTGCATATCAATACCTATTCATGAATGAAAGGAACCTTGTAAGTCTGATAAGCCAACATGTATATCTATGTGTGTGTGTGTGTGTGTGTGTGTGTGTGTGTGTATATATAGAGAGAGAGAGAGAGAGAGTGAGAGGTGAATTCATCTAGGCTTATGAAAGTTGCCTGGATCTTGTTGTTAGCAAAAAGTTCCTCAACCAAGGATCTATCCCTGTCATTGAGTCCAGCATGATGTAGCCCAATGCCAAACTGCAAGGTGTGCCTCAGGTTTTGATCAGTAATTTGGGAGAGAACCATCTGCAGCTCTTCTTCAGGCAGGTTAAGAAATTGCCTAGGATGTTCATCTGAAGCTGCAAACTGGTCATGTGAAAACTGAGTAAGCAAAGTATCGCAGAAATGTAATGTCTCCACTAATCTCAGCTATTACCTGAATAAGGTCCAACGCGGTCAGCCGCGTCTGTCGCCGTGATGAGACGAAGATGAGAACTGGCTTTGTTGGTGAATGAGTACAGATTGCAGCATATGATGGTTTATTCATGCTATTCATCCGGGGGCAGTAAAATTTTCCTGGATACCCCTGCTCAACAAAGTAAAAGTGCTCAAACCAATGTCCTGTTGCAACCTTGATAGGGGTACACATAATTTCAAGATAATCTAGCAGGAGCAAAAATAAGCATCGCAATCCCGTCACAATCAAACAAGTATGTATTGGATTTTAATTTTTACAGTTATGATTTGCTCAGGTGGTCTGATAATTTATGTTTCACAAATATGTGATTCAGGAAGAGAGTGGAAGTAAGATTTATCAGAGCATAACTGTTGGCATAATAATTTACAAGAGAAAATGGTTCCTTATCAGAGCATAACTGTTGGTATGAACCGAAGAAATTATCACCCCCTTCAATTGCTTTTGAAGGAACTGTCACCTATATGGGGAGACTATTTACTCTCACTACTTGAAATTTAAAAGAAATAGGACAGAACAATATAACAGCAACAGAGAATTTAATGTGTATGCAAGTACTGAGAGATTATGACAGATTAAAAAAAAGAAAAAAGAATAAAAGGAAAGAGGTTCAAAACATGGCTTCTACTTGCCTGAATATGAACTTCAAGAGGTACAGGCCTCACGCTAGGCTTGAAATTGAAGAGTCCAGTGTCCCCAACCCCCAGCCAGTCAGCCAAATCACTAATTATGGCAAGAAAATCATTACAAAGATCAGAGAATACTTCCCAGTTGTATTCACCAATCTTTTTACTAGAAGCAATCATCTCAAATCAAGAAACAAAGAATTTCGTATCTCACACAATCTTATCTCCATGAATGAAAATGTCAGGCTTAATACTAGGCAACTTAACCACGTCATAAAATGTTGAAACATTGAGGAGTATAAAGCTACGGATAATATTTGAAATTTAAAGTAAAAAGGCAAACTCAGTAAACAAGTGATATTATCTGTTCAAAGGTTGCACTGGTAAGAAATGCAAATTTTAGCAGAAAAAACACAAGAATAAAGTTTAAATTAGCACACAGTAAACGATATATATTTGAAAACCAACAAAATTATGACTGATGTAGCAACAACAACCATTGTCAAAGCCTTTCTCCATAAATGAGCAAATTTTGATCTAATTAAATCACTTACAGCTGAAGTATATTTAAATGGGTTATAATTACATGTCTGCCCAAGTAAAAGGACAAAAGGTTAAAATTTGTCTGAACACAAAAATTAATTGGACAAAAGCGGGTCTATATACACACTAACCCTGCACAAACAACACATACTTTAATTCAACTTCATTGATAATGTATATCATTCCACTTATCCATCACATTATCATATAACAGTTATTGAAGTGAATTGAAAACTCCTCGCCTCTCCTTATCAAACCAGTGGCAAGAAGCAGCTTTATTGCACAAGTTCATCAACATAAATAACATTTTGAACCTCTATATCGGGGCCGATAGATACATTTGTTGCTATTAATCTTTCCAGATTCCCAAGCAAAGTGAATAATGTCATACACGACTTATCTGTCTGGATAGAATAAATAATAGAATGCAGGTATACTCTACCCAGCAATCTAAAATATATTATAAAGAAAAGCCACATTCCAAAAATCCAGTATAGACTCCAAATTGTTTAAATAAGCCTCATCAAAGAGCTATCAGAGAAAGAAACAACTACATGTTAGATCAAACAAAACTAGAGATTTTCAAGAGCTACACATACCCTGCATTGGCTAGAGCAGTGGAAAGGCCAACAAACCGCACGGCTCGATCTGTCTGAGATGAGATATATCTCATTCTTGAAACAATTACCTGGAGTCAAAAATTACCATCGGATACTCAATTATTCAGAGTCAAATCATCCTTAATTAATTTTTTTTCCTTAAATAAGACAATAATGAACTAGCCATCTGTATTTAAATCAGAACTATTCCAGAAAGGGTTCTCCTAGCAGGTGTCCTTACTGGCACTAGTTAACAGACCTATTTACACCTTTGTTGGAAGATGCCACCCATGACTCTCAAGTTCAACCGCACACTTGTACAATCTTCATAGGATCTCCAGACACAGTCGTAGGCCTAGGATTAACATAAACGCTAAGACAATTCTCCTTGTCTAAGAAGGTCCTTAATCACATCATAAGCCAACAGGACATATTCACAGTACACTTCTAGGCTCATAGCCAGCCTTGTGAAGATTTAGAATTGCAAGAGAAAGGGGGAGTAAAACATCCAAAGGACTATGCGTTTCTCAAATGGCTTACATTGTTACTCAAATGGCTTTATAGAAAATTAAATAGAGCTCTCTATTTAAAGCATGGAGACTATCACAAGAAACCTAACTACCTCATTAAATATCTATCTGCCAACTAATCTCTATAATACTATATACACTTCCACAAGCTGAAAATAGATCTATACTACATAGATATCGGTTCATGAACTACGCGTCTCAACCACAATCTTAAGCTTTTTTGTTAGGAATGCTTTGATAAGGATTGCATTTAGCGGGTCCTAATTCACTTTGATCTCTCCACCTGATGATTTGAGCTTCTTCTTTTTCCATTCAGGAAGTGTTGAAGAATTATCCCACATCACTTGACAACAAGTCATAAATGCTCATTATATTCATGTGGTCTCCCTCCACCAATCAACTTAAGCTTTTGGTTTGAACTTTCTAAAATTCTATCAGAGCTAGTGCAATCCCTTTCATGAATGTGTGTGAATCCACGCAAATATGTACAGTCAAAATTCCATGTGCCACTCATAATCCGGCTTGCACGTGACAGGGAGTGTTAAAGAATTATCCCACATCGCTTGATAATAGGTCCTAAATGCTCTTTATATTCATGTAGTTTTGCTCCACCTATCAGCTTAAACTTTCAGTTGGACTTTCTAACAGGAAGAAATAAAGATAGATAGCTAAAGAGCACAAGGTATGTATTCAAAGCTAGATACACAAAAAAGATCCAAAATCAGCAGAAAGATACTATTGAAAGAGCTGCACCACAAGACTGATCAGAGATAGGCATCAATTCCTGATTTACAAACTAAGGGCTTTGCTTCATTTTTAAGACATGAATTCTTAAAGACTTTAACAGTTTTAGATTAGTACTAAAAAGCAGCGCCTCACTTTGAGTCCACTTTGTTTCATATAAAATAGGTAAATCTAAGATTTTTTTGCCGGCAATGCCATGGTCAATAACTTCAAAACTGTATAATGCACCAAATGAAGCAATACTTGCTGGCAATGTCACACTCATCAATTGTTTGGATGAAATGACTTCCTAATAGCGCAAGCACTTTTCATCCTAACATTACCAGCACTTCTTTCGTGCCATTTTAAAAATAAATAATAAAAATTCACCAGAGTCGTGAGTTCCAGAAGCTTGATCAGGTGGAGGTATGTACTTGAGAGAAGACATGATAAAAACACATACCTCAAGAATTGGGCCTCGATCAGCTCCTAGTAAGTGTATCTCATCCAAAATAATAAGTCCAACCTATTAATTACACAAATTATGTGTTGAACGTAAAAAGAATATATAATTAACCAACAAAACAAAATTTACCTTAGTAACATAGCCTCTACTCTGCCAATTACGGCTAATACCATCCCACTTCTCAGGAGTAGATATAATAATGTCTGCAGACAATAGGGCCAAAAGATCTGGAGTATAATCTCCTGTCATTTCCACCTAATTAAAAAGATTGTCAACACCTAAAAAACAGTCATGCTCAACATATAACATTATAATCAATAACCATATAAGCACCATCTGTTTCCCAAGCTGAGAGACCAGACGCTTTTTCCAATCATTCATTCTCTCTCGAACAATAGCCTTCAAAGGTGCTATGTAAATAACCTGGAGATCAAAAAACACATTAGACCATGATGAAGCTTCATATAGGCCATGAAAAGGAAATTAGATGATTGAAAACAATAACTGGTGGCAATCAAAAAACGTCTTTTCTTTGGGCCAAAAATCAAACTAATTCCTAAGTCCAGTATCTTTGCATCAGATTCATTTTTGCCCATAGAACACTGCTAAGGGCTAGCGAAGTGAGAACACTTGACAAATAGTAAGGTCCATGTGATTATGTTTGAGCACACCATAGCACCAATAACAGCTGTGTCATTTTTTTAGTTTCTTTTTAACTCTGATTATTTATTTTGAGACCAACATGGGATGTGAAGCTACAAATCCTGATGAGATCTGAGACCAGCCTGGGCTTCACATTTCTTTCCACCCATAACACCTTTCATATTTCAGTATAAGTCATCGATTTGCATTAAAAGAAGCTACACAGCGCTCAGAAAGTAGGTCATCAACTCGAGAAACAAATCAAAAAACAGCTGAACTCCCACAAGTAAAAAACCAATGACTTTGCTTTTACGTATATACTACTTACCATTCTAGTCAAGTTAACTATCTTGTACAACAGGTTAAAAAGTCGTCAACTGGGATATATGGTACTCAACTTGCAATAACAGTTCAGCATAGCACCCGGTATTCTAGGTAAGATAGGTTTTACAGATTTTGCTTTCTCCTCTTAACAATCAATCCTTTTCATTTTCACAACATCAAATGAGCAACGCTCATATGGAATAACTAGAACAGACCCATTGGTTTATATTCCTTGAGAGCCAAACATGCTCTTTCTTTACATCCTCCATTGCCAATACACAATAAGTTAGTCTAGACATGCACCTTCATATCTGGCTGAGTATTGAAGAGGTGAAGCATAGCAAGCTCAGCTGATATCGTTTTGCCACTTCCAGTTGGAGCTCCCAAGAGAACATTGTTGTCCGTATGATAGAGAATATGAAAGGTCTGACAGTTTTTCAAGAAGAAAGTTAACTTTATAAAGATGATGATAAGAAAGTGATTTACAGAAACCAAGTTAAATGCAGATAAAAAATGACTCAAACCTGCGTTTGAATGGGATTGAAATGCGAAAATTTATACAAGGCTTCATAGATAGGGTTTCCAAGTGAAGTAACTGGTAGAGGCTTTAGATCTAAAAGTTCAGTATGTGTAGTACGTGCCTGGAAAAATCAGTAGCTTTCAATATAAACTCAACAATAATAGTCTTAATAAAAAAGGCATTACACTCCATAAGGAAGATAAAAAGCAAGATTATATTAACTTTTTATCCACAGAGAAAGATAAGCACAAAATCAAACACCTCAGGCAGCAGCAGATTGTGGAACGTTATGGTGTAGAAAGCCTCAGCATGCAACCATGAATCCGAAACAGCACGGATGTAGTACTGCGGAGGGTGAGGTTCAAAGATTGGAACAGTAAATGAAAGCTTCTGTGGTTCACCTCTAGGCATCCGCTTTGTTAGAGTGAACAGCTCTGAATGATAAATGTGATCATTCTCAGAATCCTGTAGACAATAAATTCACCAAGCTCCAAGTGAGAGTGATAACCAACTGAATAATATCATACATGTTGGGTCAATAGCTATGACATATTGAAAAAAAGAACACGTGAACTGGAATATTATACTTGAAACTATCATCGGATAAGGGCTTAGCCAAAGGAAATTTGAAGCCAAAAGTTCTTTCATTGTCCTCATTTTTTCAGCCTATTTGCTAAAGAACATCAATTGAGGCGTCAAATCTCGAGTTCACTGCATTCTTACCCGGTGTGGCCCAAACCAAACTAACTGTACACATTACATAGATTGCTCTTCTTTGTTTCTCTAATATAATACGAAACCATAGCAAAAGTTTAAAAGTACCGCAAAAAAAGTTATTTTCTTTCATTTCCTCCCAAAAGGAGTTGAACAACATGTGCTTATGCCTATAACTAACACAAAAAAAGAGGTGAATCATTCTTTTACCTGAAAAACAGATCAAACCTACAAAAGTATATCCAATACAGATGCATTTCCTACAGATTGTACCATACTCAACAAATAATAGCATTTTCACAACAAAAGGATAAACAATATCCTTTTGACAATTGGGACAGGATGTATTTTTACAAGCCGGTTTTGCATAATTTATATATTCACTAACAACAGAATGATGTACTTTCGTTTCGCACAAAACCAACCAAAAAAGTGTACTACTAAAAAAGAAATTTCAGTGGTGAACTTCACAAAAACAACTGCTCAAACCGAACTTCACCGATGAAACACTGATAGGGACAATCCCAAAACAATGTTATCAAACATATAGTAAAAGAAATAGCATGCTTTTTTAAGTCAGAACCTCAACAAGGATCCACCAACGTTCTGCTTGACCATGAAAACGTTCTTTCCATGTGAAGTCTGGTGTAATACGCAAATCCACCTGAGTAGTAAAATGCAACTAGGTCAGCATTGCTTTCCCAAAACCATCAAATGATGCACAAATGGTGTCCTGCAATACCTTCAAAACGGTTCTGGTTATTGGACTAACAGTTGCCGACAATTGTATCGATGGAAAGTAACCCAAATACTGCTTGATTAACTGTCCAAAACACAATTGAAAGAGAAGAGGTTGCATTGAACGCTTGCATGATAAAACCCAAAGATAAGTACTGAAAGGTTTGAGCTCTAAATTTTAAGGGTCAGCAACATTAAGTGCTGAAAATGGAAGCAAACTATTGTTTGATGATAGTCGAAAATAGACACTGAATATTTACTAGTTTCTTACCAAACATTGAGCATCGTCAGTAGTTTTCAACAAATAATTGGTGAAATTATATTTCCATGAATTCTTTTTCCATTAAATCAATTAAGCAACCCATTCCTTAATTGACACATTAAGGGCATCTTAACTTATTTATCTACTGAGTCCAAACTAGTTAGTGTTATTAAACATGCTCAATCTTATTATGTATCGATGTTTTTAGTTTCAGTATTTAATTGAGTCATCAATGAGGACCTAAGAATGTTTGACGCATTGAGGATTAACAATCTTTAACAAATACTATATCCACAAGAGTCATACCCTCCCTCCAGGCCCATAGCGAATCAGGGCTCCAATATCCTTTTCATCCATCTCCAGCAGGTGATCTAAGTCAGCACCCCGTTCCTCAAGCTTCCGCAGGACCTACCAAAAATGAATATTTATCAGACTGTGTGGAGAACCACTACAGTGGATAGTCTTGTCACTTTGTACAGACCTCTGGAGAAAGATCTTTGTCAAATTGTCTGAGTGGATGTTGATGGGGCCAAACTTTGCGATCCACAGCCTTGCAATATTCCAACATGAAAAGAGACATCTCACTCCAGCCTCTGCGTAAACAAATCTCAAACAAAGCTCGCATGATACGGGCCAGACTTGCACTTATATATGCAGCATCAGAAACTAATGAAAATGTATCAATCCAGCCACGAGATATGTATAACTGCAAATTCCACAATCCAAAAATTAGTCATCAAAATGGGTCATCAAGGTTATAATAAAGTAAGAGCCCGAATAGACAAAAAGGGAGAACCTGAATAAGGATGGATATCTTCCCATGTTTGTTTGAAGGACCTCCTTTCACTTCAAGTGGGCACGATGTGCGTGCCATCGTTTCAAGTTCATTCTGCTCTTCCTCTCGTACAACAATGTTCTCAAATTCAGAAGAATGGGCAACCATGTTAATGACCTGCAAAGCCAATAAAAAGGCAGCCCCACCATGAGAGACTTACAACCTATGACCAGTTAGAAACTAAAAAGATGACAAACACTATAAGTACAACATCAGATGAAAGCTCAAGCTAGATAAGCAGATTGCCAGTCATTTCAGACAAGTAGTCATTTGAACTCCCATTGCAAGGTCATGATAGCTCCCTATCTCTTTGTGCAAATCTTAAAGTACATCAACCAAAGTAATAATTCATCATCACTGACCTCACTCTCATTCATATGGCGTCGCATCATTTCATTGTACGTTTCAACACTAGAATATTGGATGTAAAAATGGCTTGCAATACGGCCAAGCTCAGTACAGTAAAAATTGCCACTTTTCTCATCAAACCGCATCATTTTTGCTTTGTCAAGTGCACGAGCAGCATCTGTCACAAGAGCCCTTTGCTTTGACATGAGAGAAGGATCTGCAACAACCTGGTGGAAAACAGCATATTTCTAATAATCCAATTCATCTGAAAAACCTTTTTGATGTTACTACTACTAACTCTTACACTATTTTCTTTTACTATATTGCTGAGAAATATGATTGCAGATATAATATAGTCCTGCGTGTATCATAATTTTTCCAACTTAAAAGGTTCAACTAATTTCTCAACTTTTTAAGCAAACCAATCAGCATGCTAACATGATCCTTATTTTTCTAAAGAAGTGAGTGGAAGAAGTAGAATTTTGGATATGTCTCCACTATGTAGTAGGTGAAGCAAATGTTATCCTCAACTGAAAGGCAAAATACCTCATCCACAGTTCTTATCACAAAGCTCACTCTCTTTAAAAGGAAAAACAAAGTACCACAGAACTTTCTTTAGGAGCCTGAAATATTCAAATAGATTTCCTATAATCTTAAAAAATACCTCATCCCATCCAATCCCATAAGCTAGAGGGTTCAACCTCATTCTCACTGCAAGATAGGTATATCGAAGCCATGCACATGCTTCCTTAACATTAGTCACAGTACCAAGAGCCACCTCTGCATTCAGGTTATCCTTCAGAGAGCTAATAAACTGCAAAAAAAGACATAAGCATCAGTAAAGAAGGCATATCAACCAATGCGAAAAGCAAGTGGTGGCTGACAACATTCATGAAATTAGCAAAACTTTGTAACTCTACTCCCCCCCTCTCCAAAAAAAAAAAAAAAAAATTCTTCTCTTGCGCCTCTAAAGTCCTCAGTCCGCAGCAATTAATATAAACTGTAGCATAAACAATCACTGGGGTCCAACACAAATTATGAAAAAAGCCATGACAAAGAATAAGACAAACTCAAGGGAGCAATTTCAACAATATATGAAAGGAAGAGGAAGGAGAATCATCTAATCCAATCAGACAAAAGTCTGATAATCCATTCCAAACTCTCTAGGGCGGTTGCAGATCTGGAAATTCATTTTAGGAGCCTTCCAATGCAAACAAGAATTCAGGCCCAAAAGGAAAGGAGCAAGACAAGACATAATCTAACTAATATCGTTATAAGGCAACAAAGTCAGGTATAGATAGCAATGCACAAAAAATTGCTTACAATGAGAAGAAATCAAGCCATCTATGTTGGCATAGTTTTTTTCTTCAAGATGTATTCATGTGGAGCATTTTGAAATAATTGCAGGAAAATCTATCTCGTAACATTGTTTGGTTGCGTATTCCTAAACTTGCAGTGTCTCATAGTTCTATCAATCAGTCTTGTCAAATAGGCCATGGAGATGATGATTTCTATTTCAAAAGCTGTGCAAACAATAAAGCCCCTTTGGTGTTTTACCTACCAGTTGGTTGTGCAGAATAATACATCATAAACAGTTCAAAGCACCATTATCTCAATACAACAATAGCCTTTACCAGTCAGATGAACTGCATTAAATCCAAATATTTAAGAAAAAACTTCAAAGTGTAACCCAGGCACTTGACATGATCTTGCTTCTCTCAAGTTTGAATTGAAGTGTTTGCTCGTCAAGCACAAAACATGATGTAACTTAGTAACTAACTCAACTAGAAGTAAGCTACCTAAACTTTGCATGCTTAGATATGACCATAAACTCAACAAAAATCCTGTCTTCATTTAGCATTGGAGGCTTTAACAATTGTTCTTTTTCCATTCTTTTCCGTCTGGTTTATTACATGGTATCACCCCACCCCATCTCTACAAAGGGAGATAGAGATAGAGATAAATAGCAAGGACGGCAGTTTAATTGACAGCGTCCAGTAAGTAGAAACTAAACGATGACAACCTTGACAAGGACAAAACTATAAATTGTTGAAGCCAAGTCAAATATTAGTACACTGTACCTGACTTTCTATGGGAAGCTGACTTGTCAGCAGCCGCAGATAGTATGACAATTTGTCATGAGACGTAATTATTATTCCCTCGCCGCTTTTATCAAACTGAGGCCTCCCAGCACGTCCAAAGATCTGAAGTAATAATTTCAGAGAGCAAAGTTAAATTTTAGAATCAGGCATATTCCATACTTAACATGTGGCAATTTGGATCTTACTTGCATCACATCAAGCATGCCCAAGTCTTTCCATCCACCAGCTTTTGGGTCATATAATTGGGTTCCCTGGGATAAACACCAAATGTCAGCTCAAACAATGTAAAATAATGTCATACGAAATTTTTGACCTGAAAAGAGGAGCTGTAATACAAGTGCAAAACTAGGTGACAGGCATGAACAAAATAATGTGAAAACAGTTATACATCCAACAATCATTACGATGGCGTGCAGCCATTTTTATGTTTTACTAATTAGTAGAAATAACTTTTCTTAAGGCATCACATGGAGGGAAAAAGAAGTAAAAAGAGTTACATTTAAAGAACTAAAAACAGACATTTGAAACTACCAACCATGAAAGAAAATTTCAATATGAACCTCGAGGCCAATTCTAAAGTGATTAGCAACTTTCAGAAAGATTAATGACATGTGGTAGAATTGTGAGCCATTTGCCATCTTATGAAAAAATTTGAAGCTATTAGATGAAAGGGGGTTTACTATAAAAAATGCTCTAACACTCTTCACACATAAGCTAGTAGTTTTGCCTAAGGCTGAAGTATGTAAACTTACTATAAATTAGGCAAAGCAGGAAATTGGATAGATTCCAATACAGGATTTCCAGCATTTTTACCATTCTAAAGTTGAGTGTGAAACCGAGACCCTATGTCTCAAAAGCTTAAAATGTTAATGTGTGCACATGTGCATGCGCAAACGCACCTAACACTCCCTCACAAATGATGATAGCACGACCAAAGCTTGAAGCATCAAAGTTGATACAAGTGGATTAAGGTGTGTGTGAAAATTTATGTGGAGAAAAGAGAGAAACCCATGGGAAGTATGAGAAATCAAACTCCAGACATCCAGCTCCAATATAATCTGGAATTGTTATGCCACTGCTGACTTACTAAAAGTTAAAAGTGCTTAAGAAAGCATGGTTTTATATTAAAAGCTCTAACATGTATTACTGAAGAAGCATCCTCTGTTTCGTTATACAAAATAGACGGATATCTCTTTCATTTCCATCTTGATGCAAAGCACACAGGATCTACACACTGGTATGATGATCTTTGAACATGGACTTTGAATGTTTGCACCAGCAGTGAACCCAAGGAAAGAAAACCTATCATCTTTGGCCTAAGAAGTGCTTCTGCATAGTAACGAAGCTAGAAAGACTTTGTAAACATTTCAGTCAGTGGGCACTGCTTCAGATAGCAAAAAATGAAGAAAGTTATTCTGTGACCCATACTGCTCAGAACATTGAAAACCAAAGCGCTTGAGTTGCATAAATTATTATTTGCTCCACATGAAATGATATCGTCATATAAACAGCTAACAAAATTTTAGGATTACAACAATAGGAACTAAAGAAATGGAAGTCAACCTTTATGACAACTGTATGGGCTGGAAGATTTACTCCCCACGCCAAAGTGGCAGTGCAAACAAGCACCTAAAACAGCAAATGCAGAATCTCAGAAGACAGTTACAATAATTGTGCAACTCAAGAATATCACGCTACCAGTTGGATACTCAAACCTTCAATAATCCATCAGAGAAGAGGCGTTCAGTCAGCCCCCTGTCAGCACGTAGCATTCCAGCATGATGGACACCAACACCAGCTTCAAAAAGTTGAACAAGATCTTTGTTTCTGGACTTGTGGACTTCCCTCTAAAAAGGATAAAGTACTAGAATGTCATTTGCGCCACAAACGTGACTAATACCTTAAAGTACCAATCAATTAAGATAATTTACACCTTACCTTAACTAATGAAAATTGAGGATGATCATCATTACTAAAGAGATCCAGCTCGTCATTCTTTCGTGCAAGTTCAACCTACTCAACATTGGAAAATGCATAAGATGACTAAGCAAATAAAGATGTTATTGCAGCAATTAGGATTTTTTTTTTGGGGGGGGGTCAAATGCAGCAATTAGATTAACGCACAAGCTACATGTTCAAATTGCTGCAAAACTGGGGATTAAATGAGAGACAACAGCAGAAAATCCATTTTCCCTTCCAGAGATTGGAACATGGCTATGCCCTAAAGGCAGAATATCTAAGTCATATATATTGGTGTCAAAATTCTAAGTCAAACTTGACTCTCAGTGGTTTATCAAATTTTCAGTTGAAGCAAACGTTTACACATAAGCCAAAAGTAGTATTTACCAGAACAAATCCATTTATACTCAGATGATGAAATGGACAAATCTCATTCTTAAAATAGCCTTACCAACTTCTCTGCTGTTTTTGCAGTGTCCTTCCGCGAATGCACAAATACCATTGCCTGATGACCTTGCTTTAGTGAATCAACAACCTGAAAGTAAAAGCATCAACTGAACCGAAACCACCTAAAATATCATTCAAGTATCTCTCCTAAATCACATATTTTGGGAGCATAAGTATTTAATAAGAAAAATATATTATCTAAATGGGTAAATAGAGCATACCTTCTTGTAGCATATCTCGTTCAACAACTCAGTGCGAGCAAAGTAGTTGTGCTCACTAATACCAATGTACTGTTGAGCAAGAGGCACAGGACGGTAGCTAGAATCGAAGAAGAACAATCCCTTCTGTGCATTCACCTTCAGAAATTCAGCAACCTGGACAGTGAAGAAAGATACAATATCTGCTAAGAAGCCTCAGAGATAGAGAACTCAACAAGCAAAGTCTAACAAATTTATTCATAGACGACACCTCCAGATAATTAGGTAGGGTAGCTGAAAGGCCTACAATGCGAATCATTGACTGTGTTGATTCCACCTGCCACCATAATCAGATTCAATCATATCCAGCTACATATTTGGATAAAGCAAACTGAGTAAATTAAAAATCCATCCAACAGAGCAAACCAAAAAGTGCCTGATGTATGGCGATGTACAATGCCCAAAAACTCCTTTGCGACCAAAAAGGGTCAGCACATATTTACTCAGAGGACAGGCACAACGAAAAGATACAGTTTTAAGTTCTTGAACCTAAACTCTGCACTGTGACACTATTAATGATTATGTTCCAACAAAGTGAAAAATACATATGCATTTCATACAAATAAAACGATAATCAAGTCAGAATAATTTACATATCCTCATAAAAGGTAACATACAAAGGAAAACAGAACTGTAATAAAAGAGATATGTCTGCTTTCTTATTCTACATATTCCTCCAATTCAATCACCTTAGAGTCATTGCACTTTGTTCTAATACTGAATTTTTCCACCACACAAAGTAAAACTTCATTCTACATTCTATCTTGCCAATTTGGTTCCTATTGTCACCCAAAAAGTATTGATAACGCTTTAGGTATGTACCTGGCGAAGAGTCCTAGCAACCAGTGCTTCTATTACAGGGCCTCTATCATCATTCAACAGATGCACTTCGTCAATAATCAAGAGCTTCACCAGCATAGAAAGTGACATGTCACTGCTCTTGCGTGTAATAACATCCCATTTCTCTGGTGTAGTTACTATCATCTGATGATAAGCATAACGGTCAAGCCACTGTTCATAGACATGTTACGAAAGAGATACGCACAAGGGAGAACCCATAACCTGAGTTGCATCAAGTTCATATTTGGAAAGTTGCATGTCCCCAGTAAGTTCCCTCACAGTAACATTAAGTGGAGCCAACCGATGACTAAATGTTGATGTGACCTCAGCAGCCAATGCCTAACAGGGGAGCAGAAAACATCAGCTAGAGAGCCAAGGTCAACCAAGGGCAACTCATTACTGAAAAGAGAAAATTTTTGTGGCTAAGCAGCAGAAGTCATTGCAACTGAAATTTTTTGTGGCTAAGCAGCAGAAGTCATTGCAACTGTAAGAGTCTCAGAGGGAATGCATGTGAAAAAGCAATGGAGCAAAGGCAGCTCTTACCTTCATTGGAGCAACATAAACAATCTTGAACTCGTCCTTATGCAAGTAACCATCCCTGAAGTGCTGGCCAACCTGCCAAAGATGATCAAGAAACTAAGGTCCATTTCCAATTGCATATCTCAGAGTAGACTTTTGTCCTGCATAAGATCTACGCTGGCCAGTAAACAAATCCAATCAAGTGTTTCCTCTAAGAATCAAAAGAAAAAACAAACAGAAAAGGACAAGATAAAACCAAGGCATGCACATGCCATAATAAACTCATAATAAGGTCATGATTGGTCACCAGTGGATCTGGCTTCAAGTGCTATATAATGATATGACAACCAGGTGATCTTTTCAATATAACTGGTGAAGAAAATTTGATTTAAGGCCATAAGCAATGATTTGGGACTATAATGATACGATCAACAACTTTGCTGCCACTCCAAAGTTTAGGGTATCATAGATGCATACCTCATGTAAAATAGCAATCATAGCTATGTTTGTTTTACCAGCCCCAGTCGGAGCACAAACCTGCAAGTATAAGAAATTAAAATCAGAGGACACTTGTTGAATGGCTTTCGACATACAATTCAATTGTCCAAGATCCACTAAATAAAAAAGAAAAATCTCACCAATATGTTTTCATTTGTATGATAAACAGTCTGAAATATCCGGCTCTGAATACGATTGAGGCTCTTATAGCCATGAAAAGCGGCTTGGGCCAAGTCATCTAGTTCCTTTATTTCAATCTGATGGAGAATAAGAATGAAAAGGTGCAGTAAGATAATAAATAAACAAACAGAAAACATATTAAGCAAAGAACACAACCCCACTTCCCAATGAGTACCATGCACAAAGCACATTCGCAATAGCTCAGCATTTCACCGGAGGAAAGATATGTATTCATAAGAAAAAGACATTTTTTTCTCTCTTTCTTCATTGGTTTTGTTGGAACATTGTTTCTCACGAAAGCTTAAGCTGTCAAGAACAGTGACCAAGATGGTCTGGAATCTTGGCACTCTCTCCTGTGGACATTATGCATGTTATTCACATTCGTCCTCCTGTTGTTGTCTAATACAGTTGCATTTAGATCCTATGTTTCACATGTTAGATCCAGCTTACGTGCAAGAGGAAGTGTAAGAAATATGCTTGATCTACATTATGGAAATATTTCCAGACATGTTGACTGTTCCAGTGATGCCAAGAAGCTAAAAATTATTTTTTAATATTAACAGTTAACCTATGTGATAAGGCAGTAATTTGGCAGTGAAGGAGATACCAGCTTTTCACCCAATTTCATTTCTGCTGTGGGTGTCGGTGGAATAATGACTTCTTCGTATCCCTTATGATGTTTCCTTATAGTTCCCTGAGGAAGTTCACGAACAGGCAGCAAGTGTTCGCCAGTTCCGACAAGATCGTTAAAAGGACTTTTCTTCTCACTAGCTTGGAGTAAAGAGGAAAAACTTGCAGAAGATAAGCCAGTGTCAGCCACATAGTCAGGTCCGCGCTTATGTCGCTTTTCCTCTTTGCGCCGAAGTTTGTCAATTTGCCGTTCGGATTCCATTTGCACTGTCACCTTAGAGAAAGGGGAAACAAAGAGACAAACATGTGATGAAGCTTGTAGCCAATTATCCAATTAGTATAATACTGTCAAACCAGTAGGCACTGGGGAGTACCTGAGTACCATAAGTTGGCATGCGTGCTTGTGCATTTGAAGCTGTTTTATCAGACTTCAAAGCCAACAAGCCATGACGTATAGCATCAACAAGTTCCTCTCGATGCTGAAAGGATTAAAGACTGTTAGTGGTTATACTCCAAGAGAAAGAAAAAGAAATAAACAGTTGAGCATAAAATTTCATTTCTCCAAAGAAAAAGGTTCAATGCAAAATTAAAAGAGTAAATCAGAATATCATAAATCAAGAAAATAATGAAGATAACTGACTTAGGTGTTGCTGCCAGAATGAAGAAGATCAGTCCCAATGATGATTATCCCTAAAGAATCCACTTATGAGATGAAAGGAATCTAATCACCATTTTTGTTGCATAAAAGTAACTTAGGGAAGTGACTCCGTAAAATATATCAACAGCTCCAGATGGTGGTATATAACAATCACTTGGCTATTTTATTCAACTCAATCATGACCTGACTTGGAAGATAAGTTCTACAATGCACCGGGTTTTCAATATAAAAGTATACAAAGAAATGATTGCATCCCACAGTTCTACTCAGAATAAGCCACATATGACTTTATTTATTTTATGTTTACCAGGCTATAATACGCATTGCAGAACTACTTGCAAACAATTTGCTGGCAACTGTTCTCCCTCTGTTTTTTCTTCTCCTCCTGATTGCAGAGGATCCTAGTTTAGGCTAGAGTGGACAAATTTAATAATTATTATCATAAACCTAAATGCCTCATCACACAACCATCAATCTCTTGAAGACCTAATGTTGAAACTATTTTATTACAGTGACTAATAAAGGTTTTTTAGTTCACAGAACAGTGAAACAAATTAGCTCACCCCATGCAAAAGAATCTTTCTGCAGTAACCTCAGCGGATGCCTTTGAACACCATATTGTAATGATTCGTAAGTTAATATTCTACAGCAAACTTGTTTAAAAGATCGGACCTGTGAATATGCCATAGTATCGATGGCCTCAACAGCATCGAAATTCATGTTTTCAAGACAGAACATACTCAAGAAACTCATCATTCATGATTCATGCCACAAAAGTAACATCAGAGGATATAGTTTAGAATGCATTAAGCCAGTAATGCATCTTCGGATACATATAGGATAAGGCATTCAAAAAATCATGATCTAAATTTACCAAGAATCAACAACCCATACAGAGCACTAGTACACAAGTTCACACTCTAAACAAATTAGTTTCAAGACATGAAAAGCAGAGGAGACTTATTAGCTACTCTGCATGACATTGCAAAAGGATGGTAAGAGACTAGATTAATTACATTGTTATTAGAACAGAAACAAAGAAAAGAAAGCAAACAAAGAGTAGACGTCTGACCATTATGACATCTTGAACAGTTTCAAATGCAGCATCCCCAACAAGATCCAATAAATCACCTGCAATCTTCACCAACCCAAAAGAAAGGGAAAAAAGAAAAGATTCAGATATTCCATTTATTTTGTCGACTACGGGCCTACCGACTCCAAATTTACATTAACTTAAACGTGACAGAAAACTGACTAAAACTCTTACCTCCTCACCAGGTTTATCTGACTCAAGCACACGACAAATAGCCATGGCAAGTTCATCCCGAGAAAGTGATGAACTATTGCCCTTCACTATATTATCACATGCATCTCTCAACCAACTTAAATCGTAGTTTCTGCCACTACTGGCTGTCTGACTATATTTGTAGCCTCCCGCATCTTGCCATATATCATGAACAGATGAGACAGATGTAGAGGTCTCCTCATCAAGTAATTCACCATTTTCCACAGAAATGTCAACAAGAAATCGCGATGGAGCATGAAATGCAAGGTCGGCACCAAATTCGACATCATCCATATCTCCATTTGTTTCTTCTGCCACAGCCCTATGGTCTCTCGGCTGTAAGCCCGAGAGCCTCTGAGCCTGAGAAGCAACTTTCTGCAGGCACGTCTCTGAAACCACCCGGCCAACAAGTTTCTGCAGTTCTCCCCTGTAGAAAAAATCCAAAATTTTATAGTAAAATCACACTTACTTAGATCTTCCCCTCAAAACAGGATCAAAAATCCAATCAGTGTCAAGCTCCTTTCCAAGTGAATGAAGATTATGATATGAACTCCACTTCGTATTCATCTTCTATAGTACCCCACATAAAGAACTCTCAACTTACACCATCTCAGCATGCCCAAAAAACAAAAATGTGCTATAGCTACAGCATCGGCATTGCTAACAACCCTCGCGGCATTTCTCGAAATTACCACGGAATGCGGAAATGCAGGTAAGGCAAAAAAAAAAGAGGAGGCTAAAGAACAAGATTACTTCTTCTCCGCAATTCTCCGCTTCGCCGCCTCCTCATCCTCGACAGACTCGCCGACCGACTGCCCTCCGAAAAGGCCGTACACTCCCAGAGCCACCTCGCGGAACTCCTCCGAGGTCACCTCCCCATCCACCGCCTCCACCACGGCGGCGATGAACTGCTTGTACGCTTGCCTCACTTCCGCAGAAGCTGCAGCGCAAAACGGCACAAGAAGAACACGACAGATCAAACGAAACGCAAAACAAGAAAGGACAGAAAATCCGAAAACAACAGCACGCGCTACGTCCCGATCCCCGTCCGGGCCGGGTCGGGTCCGTGTCCGGGTCGCGCACCTTCATCCCAGCGATGGACGATCCTCCGAGCGAGCTCCGACTCCTCCACCGAATCCGCGGCGCTGCGAGGGAAACAGGATTCCGATCGCTGAGAAGGCGATCGCCGGAGCGAAAGCAAAGCAACGGAGAAAGGGAAGTGCAATTCAATTTTTATTTTTTATTTTTTGGCGGCTTTACTTGCGAGGCTTGCGGCGGCTCCGGAGGGCGGCCCGGCGGCGGAGGAAGGCCTCGTCGGCGTCGAAGGGCTGCCGGAGGGAGCTGGTGAGGCGAGGGAGCTGAAGCAGCATCGTCGTCTTCCTCCTCCTTCTTCTTCCACTTCAACGATGACGAGCGAGCGAGCGAGAGAGGAAACGAAACGGACAGGGAACGAGAGCGGTCTGGTTTATATATAGCTTTGGACGCAGCAGTGAATGAGGCTGTTTCACTGTTGAGGAGGCTGATCTTGAGGAACAAGTAATAAGAAAGAAGACAAATCGCTATAAAAGAAAAGAAAAAAAGAAATTGTCTCAAGAGTTTGGTTAGGTTCTATCAAGCCACTTTAGTCATAAATTAATTTTTAAAAGAAAAATAGAATTTTCTTTTTTTTACTTCTGGATGAATTCCTAGCATTTGATAATAATACAAAATTTCTACTCCCAAAATAAAAGACACTAAATTTCTTCCTCTCAAATGGAGGCGATTGGCGACTAGCAACTAATGGCGGTAGATGGCGACTGACAGATGCGACCAACAATGGACGACAACCAGCAATGGACGGCAAACGGCGACCAACAACGGCAAAGACAATCAACGATGGTGGACAAACAATGGACAGTGATTAGCAGCGAGGAGGACAGCAAGCGGTGGGCAGCGATAAACAACGAGCGACAATGCGAGGACCGTAACCTACAAGAATGGTCAGCGGCGGCAATGAGCTACAATTGACAAACTAAGTAGACGACAGATAGCGGCTGTCGACATCGAAGCAAATGGGCCACCGACTAGTAGCGAGGACAAATAGTAAGAAAAGTTTTTATTTCTTATTTATGTTTTAGAAATAGAGAATTAATTTTTCTTTTCTTTTACACGCACATGGCAACATTTCTGTTTTGGGAAATTAATTTTTTTAAAAATAATTCTTTTTCATTTATATCCTCTTAAATAATTTCTGAACAAAAAACTCATTGAATAACTATACAAGATTTCTATTACTGGAATAGAAAAATAACAAAAATGTATTTGGTACGAGCTTGAAAATTTCTTTTCCAAATTTTAATTTCTTTAAAAAATAAAAAATTAGAAAAAGGAAGAGATTAGAATAATAGATTATAAATTATATAAAATTGACAAGATCAAAATCTCATTACATTAATAATACATTTGCTTAGGTGTGAGAATTCCAATCGAAGATGAACCTATAATATGGATGGTTGTGTCATGGAGCTTGAGCTCTTATCTTATATCTGTGTGTGAGGATCTTCTTCTTTTTTTTGTAAAGGTAAAGAATAATATAGCTTTGGACAAAATTACAAAAGACGGCGCCAAAGGCTTACACTTTAAGGAACACCGAAGAGTGGAAGGGAGCCATGACAAAAGCCAAAGGCAAGCAAACCAAAAGGAGAAGAACCACAGTTACAATACAAAAACAACTACAACCACCAGACCTCCGCCAAACATTCGAAAAACGAAGAAACGGAGAGATGATGACGCTTGTAGCAGAGAGAGAAGAAGCGGGGAGACTAAAGCCTGAGACGATCCGTAAAGATGGAGGGATCAAGATCCCAGCTTCTTTGGAGACGCCTATTTCTCGGAGTGTCTGGAACACTTGTGAACGTAGTCGCTTTATCTTTGACTATTTTCATAAGGTGGTTCTTCAAAGCAGGGACAAACAGTGCTTCCCCTCAAAAAATAATATCATTCATTTTCTTCCAAATCAAATAACAAAGGGCACCGAAAGAGAACAGTGCAATCCGATGGTAGAAATCCTTACCGGAGAGCAACTTGATCGCCCAAGCAAGGTTGTCCATCCATGGCCTCGATTTCCAAGGCAAATTCCATCTTGTCGCCCAAAAATAAACAAACGTGGCCGAGATACGACAGTTGAAGAACAAGTGATCGATAGAGTCCGGAATAACATTACAGTATGCGCAAGTACCCGAGACGATTCTGCCAAAATGGATTCGGACTTCCTAGGTGGGTAATCTATTCTTGGTAATCAACCACAAATTAAATTGATTTCTAGGGACAATATTAGAGTTCCAAAGAAGTCCCAAGAAACTCTTTCCTTCTTTGTTCTAATGAAATCCCATGCAGAGGCAACAGAAAAGGATCCGGATGGGTGATGATTCCAGGTGAAACAATCCGGTGCATCAGTCTGATCCGGGATAGAGAAGCCACAGCTCTCAAGTGAACTCTTAAATGAATGACCGAGGGGGGAGAATAAATCTGCAACAACAGCATGCTTAGGGAGACCCGACAATTCAATGATGGATCTCGAAAATAAAAGATCGAGGGGGTCATCAATGAGCCATTGATCATGCCATAAAGAAACCAAAAATACATTACCAATCTTCCAAGTGAAGCAAGACCTAAACTCTGTTCTTAATTACAATATTTTTTTCCAGCCCCAAGAATATGTAGAAGGTGTCGAGGAGATCCAGAAATTGTCCTTTTTTAAGAAATTATAATGGATCCATCGACACCACAACGATTCTTTGTTAGTGAAAAGAATCCATATGTACTTAAGCATGGTCGCTCTATTGCAGTCTTTTAAATTCCTTATACCGAGCCCACCTTCATTTTTTGGGAGGCATATGTCATCCCATGCAATCTTAGCCCCACCTTTACCAAGTGCGGATCATTTCCATAAGAATTGTCTCAAGATTGTTTCAATACTAATTAGAACTGACGCTGGTAAGGTAAACACACTCGACCAATATGATTGTATGGAATAGAGGACTAACCTAATGAGCTGTAGTCTTCCAGCAAATGATAGAAATCTTTGAGTCCAAAATCGAGCCCTAGTAGTGATCCGATCAATTAGAGCAATACAGTGAACTTTACGAAGTCTAGAAGAGATGATGGGAACCCCGAGGTATTGCACAAGCAAGGTACCTTCTTAGAATTCAAAGGCCATTTGAATATAATTGCGAAGAGAAAGAGATCCTCCCGACATAAAAATTTCGCTCTTGTTTCTATTCGGGATTAATCCACTCCATGAAGAGAATATATCAAGGCCATTTTTCATTAAGGTGATAAACGCCCAATCAACCCCGCAATAAAGGAAAACGTCATCCGCGAAAAAAAAAAGGTGAGTCAACCGAGTTGCCTTGCACCTCCAATAAGGATTGAATTCATTAAGAGAAGTTTGGGAGATTAGAATTCCAGAGAATACCTCCATCACAAGCATGAATAGATAAGGGGACATAGGATCTCCTTATCATAGTCCTCTCCCTCCGACAAAGAAACCATGAAGCTCTCCATTGATTGAAATGGAGTATTTGAGAGTCCGAACACAAGCCATAATCAACCGAACAAAAACATCAGGGAAGCCAAATGCCGTGAGTGTTAATTGAAGAAAATCCCAGTCAATAGTATCATAGGCCTTTTGGAAATCCACTTTTATCGCACATTTGGGGAGTTGAGGTTCCAAATGAAACCCAGCAAATAATTATTGAGCCATAAGAATGTTATCTCTAATCCTCCTCCATTTGACAAAGGCATTTTGAGAGTAGTCAACTAAGTTCCCGAGGACAACAGCTAGACGATTGGCTAAGATCTTTGTAATAATTTTATAAATGGTGTTGCAACATGCAATTTGGAACTAAGGCAGGGATGGTATTATTCACCTCTCTGAGCAGACAGCCTGATGTGAAGAATTCCTGCATTGCCTCTATTACGAGCATCTCTTTGAGCAGACAACCTAATGTGAAGAATTCCTGCACTGCCTTTATTACGAGTGGGCCAACAATATCCCAACATCTCTTGAAGAATTCAACAGTGAATCCATCAGGACCCGGCGCTTTCCCCTTCGCTAGGGAGAAGACTGTTTATCGAATTTTAGGGACTAGCACTGGTCTGGTCAGGTCAGGTCACCGGCCTGGTCCACCGACAGGGGATTGCAAATGAACTTTCTTAACTCCTACAATGAAGGCTTGGACAATCCAAAGTGAGGAGAAAGCATATCAGCAAAAAACATAATAAAGACTTGGGGAACTGCCTTAGGGTCATCAATAAAAGCGCCTGAGGAATCCTTCACCGTAAGGATACTGTTTGTAAGTTGTCTCCTCTTGACAGAATGATGAAAAAACTTTGTATTTTGATCCCCTTCCTTGAGCCAACGAATTCTTGATTTTTGCCTATAAAATGATTCTTTTTTTCTTTTTTTGGTAAGTGCCTATAAAAGGATTCTTCATCTCTATGCAAGTTAACAAAGAGCTTGCAGCAATTCTTCTCTGTATTTGCAAGGTCAGAATCATTAGGGTTGAGATGTAGATCAAGCTAAGCAGAGCGAAGAGCTTCCCTGGCTTTCTTTGTTCTTACTAAAATGTTTGAATATGTATCTCTATTTAAGAGTTTAAGCCAGCTCTTCAGAGTTTTGAGTTTAGAAACAAGCCTGAACATAGCAAAGCCTTGAACCGGAATATTCCATACCTGCTACACAATGAGGAGAAAGTCAAGGTGTTGAGCCGAGAAATCAAAATACTTGAAAAACCTCCTCCTGCGAATCGGGTCAATGATTCTTACTACCATTGGGGAGTGGTCGGAAATGCCCAAGTTTAGGAATGAGGCCTCGGAGAAAGAGAATTCCATATTCCAAGTGGTATTAACCAAAACACGATCTATTTTCCTCATTTTCCTACTTGCACCCATAGAGGTGGACCAGGTAAACCTAAGGCCAATGTACCTGAGGTCCTCCAACTCAGTTTGAGCTAAGTAGTTCGCAAACTCATCAAAATATGGAATCCAAGTGTCAGAACTACCAAAACGGTCAAATGGATTCTTGATAGCGTTAAAATCTCCTGCAACCAACCATGCCGTGTCTTGCATGAGAGCATTTATCCAAATAAGATATTCCTAGAGAGGGCGATGGCGAATAAATGAGTGTTCACCATATACAATAGAAACAAAGCACATCTTTGTAGACGATATAATCCTCACACGGCCATGCATAGCTTGAGCACTAACCAAAATGGGTTCATAATTTATATAATCCGAGTACCAACCAACCCATATTCTTCCACGATGGGAGTGTTCATAATTCGCAATCCATTTCCAGCCATTCAGCAAAAAGGAGGATAGGGAATCAAAAGTATCCTCAGGGACTTTGGTCTCAATGAGCCCAATTAAGCACAGATTATGAGAAGTGACAAGCTTCCGCACTTCAGCCCGTGTAACGGAATTCATAAGGCCTCTAACATTCCAGGCGGCTATATACATATTTACAGAAGAAGGGGAAGAGGGTTACCTCTTTCTGGAACCCTTATTCCTACCCACCGTTGGAGGAGGATCCGCAGTAAGAGGAGGGTCCGAGCATAGCAGCAGCAGCTTATCCTGCAATGTCACAGCTGGGGTAGTAGATTGAGGGCCTTTCGGTGGGAAGGAGTCTACTGAAAGCAGGTCCTCATCATATGTCTCTTCCTGAAAGCTGGGATTAACAATTTCAGCTGAATAATCAAACACTGACGATTGAGGAGCAGTTGTTTTCCCTTTAACTGATATAGAGGGGCCCTGACCAGCTTTAGAGGGTGCTGCACCCGCACCAGCAGACTTATGAGATACTAGTGCAACTCTCACTCTCCTTAAAATAAATTCTTTCAGCTTCAGTGATTGGCCTCCTTCACCAGGTGGAGCTGAACTAGTGGAGGCAGCCTTTTTTGTGAAATGCATTTTCTTCTTTTTTACTTGCTTCCACTCAGAATCACCCGAGGGTGGGATGCTAGATGGATCGTCCGTCCTCCTCAAAACCAGTTTTTCTTCATCAGCAGCGCCTACAGTAGGCTTGTCTGTGAACAGAGGATTAACTGCATTTGTTTCTATAGTCTTCTGTATTTCGTCCGAGTTCCCCCCTCCCTAAGGGCTTCTAGGAACAGGCCTTGTAGTAACCAGATGATTGATATGCGTCTCTATAGTTCAAAAGTTCATGTGTTGGGAGCTCGATTGGCCCTGAGGCCGAGAAGTAGTAGGATCAAACACATTCTGAACACCAGTAGTTGCTTCAGCAGTTTGAGAGGTATCAACAGCAACAGGTCTAACCGTAGCTATATTGCATTTATGACCAAATATTCCACACCCTACACACACCATTGGTTTCCATTTATATTCCACATCAACCATACAAGATTGGCCTTCATAAACCAACTCAACACACTCATAATGAGGTTGGTTGGCTGTGATCTCTACACATACTCTAGTATAGGTAAGCATGTGCATATGTTCTGTTCTTGAGTCGACATATAATGGTTTCCCGACACCACTAGCAACTTTGCTTATTGATTGTGCAAACCAGAATGCAGTAGGGAGATTTATGAGTCTAACCCATACAAGTACAGTGAGGTGAGCATCTTTCCTCAATTCCAAGACCGGTCTCCATTGTTGAAGAACTAAGGGAATATTGGAGACGGTAATAGGCCCTCTTTCCAGCACCTTCATTCGAAATTCCCTGTCTAGGATATGAAAGAAAAACAAGCCATTTCCATTAACCATGACTCTCACCAAGTTGATACCCCAAGCCTTTTTAAAAGCTGCTTAAGTAACTACAAACGATATCCTCCTACCTATGTAGTATCTCACTAGACACTCCTGCAGTTTTGGATCTACAGCTCGGATGTCGTCCTCTGTCATTCCAACAACCGGTCGGTTACTGATGCGGGTTAAAAGAAAGTAATTAAGGTCGTATCCCTTTGAGGCTACTTTAGCTACAACCACATTCGCCCAAGAGCGAAGATTCGAGCTCCTTGAGAAGGCTCGCTGGGGCTATTTGGAGGATGATCTTCCTCTGCTCCTACCTCTACGTCCATCAAAGCAGAAAGAACGAGCACAAACAATAGGTTCCTCCAGCAAAACAGGGGGCTTGGTTTTCACCACCAATGTTCTCATTCACAATAGCATTTGACAGAGAGTAATTGTCACTTCTTGTTCGCAACCCAACAGGACGAAGAGTAGAACACAACCTGTCAGTTGCAGTTGAGGAGCTTGTGTTCGGGGGCGTGCGCCCCTTATCGTTTAAAAGAAACCCATCAACCGAAGAACGGCCCTGATATTGGGGACTTGGAGTAGAAGCACTTGGGCCTTCATCTAAACCATGGGCCTTAGCCAGAGCCGAGGTCATCGCAGCAACAGAACAGACGAACAGCAACAGAATCGGGAAAAAAACCCTAACCGATCTCCTCCATAGCCGGTCTGAAAAGGAAACGTACCAGGGAAAAGCTTCGGAGGGTTTGAAGAGGGGTCCAAGGTGCCTCTCGCTACCAAATGGCAGCCTCAACTACCGGTTTGAACGCCTGAAATCAAACGAGGAAGAAGTCACGAGAACAGAAGCTCGGTCGCCCGCAAAGAGAACCCACGTGCCTGGGACAACACCTTGAGAGCGCGATCGAACACGGCGATGGCGACGGCGATTAGAAACGGAACCGGTGGCGGCCGAAGAGACTTCGCCGCAGGTGGCGACGCGGGGCTCACCGGTGCCGCTGGGGTGGGGGGCATCTGTCGCCCTACTCTTGAGGCGGGTTTTAGTGTTTGAGAAGAAGTCGCCTCGAAGCAAATGGAGTTGCGTCTGAGTCCCGAAAGGCAACGCAATCTTGAGGATCACCTTCCCATGTGTGAGGATCTTTACTCATGTAAACTATTGGATTTAGGCAATGCCTTGTTGGAATCAATATTTGTATATTGAAATTTTGAACTATAGTTCTCAGTAATAATTTTTTGTGAATTTTAATGTCTGGTATGACAAGTATTGCGAAAAAAAAAAAAAAGCTTAAGGGATCTTGTCGGCCAAAGTAATTTTTAGTGATTTCATTGGGACTAAGTTTTTACTCTTTAAAAAAATGTAGTGTGGCTGGTTGATCAGTCTTCTAATCCTGACATAGACATCGGGTTAGGGTTGGAAATTTCTAACTATCAAAATGGTGCATGCATGTCAAACCTTTGCTGTTATCATGCATTTAGTTCATAGTATGCTTTTGAAGCACCTAGTAAATGTTAGGGAAATCATTTATAATATTTTGAAGATGATAAAATAAATCAAAGGCTACTAACGTGTTTAATGATTGAGTAATAGATTATGCAGATGATAAAACATGTAAAATATATTGTCGAAGTCTATACTTGAAAAAACCATAAGATAGACTCTACATTGAAGCTAAGCTTATTCAGACTGTATCTAGACCTCAATAAACTCTATATTGAAGCTGAGCTTATTCAGACTGTATCCAGACCTCAAGGCTAAGTATGCTCAGAAGCATAATGTGTTTAAACTTACGTCCAGATTGTAAAGTCTATTTTAGACGGAAGATACTCAGACTTTATTTCAGACGGAAGACACTCGGACTCTACTTCAGACGGAAGACACTCAGACTTTACTTTTGACAGAACACACTCAGACTTTACTTCCGACAGAACACACTCAGACTTTACATACAGAACGATACGAGTCTAAAATGTGATAAGGTCCAAAACAAGACACATGTTCAAAATGAGACAATTTGATAGAACTTAACGCTAGCCCCAAACATATAACGACTAGTGATCTGATTTTGATTCTACATCAAGATAGATTTAATTGACTCAATTTAATTAATTGACAATTAGATCTTGAAAACATTAACTTTCTAAATGAATAAGCTCTACTTATGAAAACTAAAATTTTGTTTGTATTGACGATCATAATCAACTTGAGATTATGCTTTTGTCACTCAATGGTAGAGTTGGCAAAATAGGTCATAAACCCATATTATGACCCATTTTAACTAAAAATGGGTCATATATAAGTTGAGTGAAAATTAAATATGGGTTACAAATGGGTCAAGTGAAAGCTAAATATGAATCTGAATGGGTTATTAAGAAGCCCACTTTGAACCCATGGCCTTCACTCTTTTGAACTTAACCAAGAAGAATGAAGGATTTTATAGAGGTTTTTGTTTATATAAATGGAGTGGAAGAGGTAGCCATGACAAAGTGCACATTGGGACTTTCAGGAGGGCAAGGATCCGATCCAATTCCAAAACCACATGGTCTGATTAGGGATGTTGAGGATTTTGTTCACATAGAGCTTTGGACTAGCCCCGTGGCATAGATGCCAAGGAGGCTATGGACAGTCAGAGCTTAGCGGCAATTTGATAGCCATCGTGGAACTAATGGAGAGAGAAAAGAAAGGAGGAAGCTGGACAAATCTCCGATCGAGGATGGACAAAGATATTATCATCTTTGCTATGGATGATTACACAAATGACCTATAAACTTCATCCTAATTTGCAGTGTCATCTCCAAATTTTTAATTTATTTAATGTAGCCTATGAACTTTTGAGCATTTAACAAAAATTCATATATTACTTTAAACGAATTAAAAGTTCAAAAATCACAATATTAACATTAGATATATATTTTTTTGTATCCCATAGATTAAATTAAATATGTACAAAAAGTTTGAGAATCATATTGAACAAATAAAAAATGCAAGAACATCATACTATGCATTGGGTTAAAGTTCAAACAATCAAAATTTTAGGAACAATATTACACATTGGAGTCAAAGTCCGAGAATCACTCGTGTCATCTTCCTTTTCAATACCAGAGACCGTGATGGGCTTAAAAAAACCAAATGACCGATCGAACAAGACATGAACAAGGCCCACTGAACAAGAGCTTTGGGCCCTAACCAACACGAGGCCCATGGAACTAGATATTTGGGCCCTAACCAACACTAGGCCCATTGAACAAGATCTTTGGGCTAGGCCATCTAACGAGATCTTTGGGCCCTCACTAACACAAGGCCCATCGAACGAGATATTTGGGCCCTCACCACACAAGGCCCATCGAACGAGATCTCTGGGCTCCCACCATACAAGGCCCATCGAACGAGATCTCTGGGCTCCCACCATACAAGGCCCGTTTCCCTCGGCCCGAGTGAAGCCCGCTTTTCTAGGGAAGCTCTTTTCCGTTCCTCCTCTTTTGGGAGGAGAGCGGCCAAAAAGCTCCCGCCAGCTCACCCCGACAGTCGCAACTCCCGATGAAGCCAAGATTTTCCTCCCTTGATAAAGTGCTCAAAATCGAAAAAAAAATAAAATAAAAAATAAAAAGAAAGTGCTCAAAATTCGAATTTGGATTTTTAAAAAAACGAAAGGGAAAACGGTAAAAAAAAAGAAAACAAAAAAGCAGAAAACAGAGAGTACAAGACAAAAAGAAGAGCAGTACTCCACCGCTCCCATCCCCCTCCACCACCGCCCTCCTCCTCCTCCTCCCTTCTCCTCCACCATCTCTCTCTCTCTCTCTCTCTCTCTCAAGCTTGAAGCTGCGAAAGAGCGGAACTTCCGACGCCCGTCTCTGCATTCTCTCGAAGCTGCCGGCGGCTGACATGGCGCTCCTCCTGTTCGCGGTCCTCCTGCTCGCCGTCACCGGCCACTCCAGTAAGCACCCTCTTCTCTTCCTCTGCTGTCTTCTCTGTTTCCTTCTTGTTCTCCGCACCCGGAAGAGAAAGCTTCCCTCGCTTTCGAAGATCTGAACTTTCTTTATCTTGCACCACCACCAACGTTTTTCTTCTTGGCTTCTCGTGCATTTTCTCCTCTCCCGTTTCTCCTTTCCGAACCTCCCCTCGTTCTTGCTCCTGAAGCTCTGTCTGTACCAACGAGACCCGGAAGTTGGTCCTGTGTAGCAATGTCCAGTTCTTGGATGTTCTCGCTCTCGTTCTTGAACCTCCCTCTCTTGCCACCCAAATTTCGTGTCTTCAGCACAAAAGTAAAGCAGAACCAAGAAGGACCCGGAAGTTGATCCTGTGTGGCAATGTCCGGTTCTTGGATGTTCTCGCTCTCGTTCTTGAACATCCCTCTCTTGCTACCCAAATTTCGTGTCTTCAGCGCAAGAACAAAGCAGAAAAAGAAGGACCCGGAAGTTGGTCCTGTGTGGCAATGTCCGGTTCTGGGATGTTCTCGCTCTCGTTCTTGAACATCCCTCTCTTGCCACCCCAGTTTCGTGTCTTCAGCTCAAGATAAAGCAGACCAAAAAGGACCCGGAAGTTGGTCCTGTGGGAAGTTGGTCTTGTGTAGCAATGTCCAGTTCTTGGATATTCTCGTTCTTGAACATCCCTCTCTCGCCACCCCATTTTCGTGTCTTCAGCACAAAATAGAGCACAACCAAGAAAGACCCGGAGGTTGGTCCTGTGTAGCAATGTCCGGTTCTTGGATATTCTCGCTCTCGTTCTTGAACCTCCCTCTCCTGCCACCCCTTTTTCGTGTCTTCAGCACAAGATAAAGCAGAACCAAGAAGGACCCAGAAGAAAGGAAAAGATCCCCATTGTTCTTGATGATATGGGTGGTTTTCTAATGTCTGGTTCTGTGTTTGTTCCCTGTGTCTGCGTATTTAGGTGCGACTTGGTGCGTGTGCAAGGACGGGCTGGGCGACGCGGTGCTGCAGAAGACGCTGGACTACGCCTGCGGAGCCGGGGCGGATTGCTCGCCCATAAAGCAGACCGGGTCGTGCTACTCGCCCAACACGGTGCGGTCTCACTGCTCCTACGCCGTCAACAGCTTCTTCCAGAAGAAGGGCCAGGGTCAGGGCACCTGCGACTTCGCCGGCACCGCCGCCGTATCCACCACGGACCCCAGTAAGCCAAGCGCTCACATTCGCTTATAATCACCCCAACTTCACTGCCACTCGCGAGCTATATTCACTTCAACGTACCTTTGTTTTGGGCAGGTGTTAGTGGTTGTGTGTTCCCTTCTAGTGCCAGGTATGTCGTCTCTTTACTTGCGTTGCCATGTTAATTCTTCCTTTTGGTCTTAATTTGTGGGTGTTAGCAAACTGCGGATCTTTATGGTAGATTTCCACCCTTGCTTGTCGAGCATCTAGAGGGCTGTCAGCTCTGACATCTTTTATCGTCTGTACCGTCTTCACCACAAAGAACAAGGGAACTTGCATTATGCAGTTTACACGCACAGGACCACTGCTTGTACAGATTGAAAAAGAAATGCGTGTGGTTGGAAGGTCGTCGACGTCATCTTTATGAGTTCCATCTGCAAAAGATGATCTTTTGATTTCGGAAAAGTGAAAAATTATGGGGTGATTATAAAACGTTAGTGTTAACATTTTCTTAATATTTTTCTAGTGAGAAGCCACATTGGCAGCTTTCATCTTTCCAACAAACTATCCTTCCCTAAAAGAATTTTGGCAGATCTTTTCCTGATGGTTTTTTCTCTTAGCGACTAGAACTTAAACATACCTTATTGTTTCAATTTGATCTAGATGGGGAAGTATAAACCAGTTTTGAACTGGAATGAGACATTCACTGGTGGTTAGCTATTCCATCATGCTTGAGGCTAGATTCAAATCGTCTCTTTTCTTTATTATCAGCTGGCTCGTCAATATGGGTTCCCATTCAAGAAAGACGCACCATTTACTTAATTAAATATCGGACTTTGTAAAGTAGATCAGGAGAACCTAGGTTAGATTCCATTGCCAATAATAAGTTCCAACCAGCCGCTATGATCTGTCATTGAGCTGCAAAATTTTTGTCTGGTTTCGTGTGAACAGCCCTTCTTTTTACCCGATCATTCTCCTCTCAAAGTGGAAAGGGTACTTGGTTTTCTCTTATAAAAATGTTGCCAGCTTATTTTAAAGAATTTTCACCATCAGCTGATGACATTCTTTTTCTTTCATAATGCCTTCGATCACGGGGATGATTCTTAAAGTTTGAATACAGAGGAATGCTCTGTCAGATGCTTTGCGTGGCTTTGCTTTTTCATCTTTTTATCGATCCAATCCGAACCGTCCTCTTTTTGTCATTTGATGCATGATTATGTTTCTTGACTCGTCCGGCTATTCATTTAGTGTCCTTTTCCTCTCTTTCTACGGATCCATCAACTCTTTGAGAGGTGGAGGTGGGACACTATTCCCAACTTTTGATAAAGGCACCCCAATTATTGGGCTTGACGGTCTTTAACCCATTTGAATACACCTGAAAAACTACACGGTGATGGATATTCCTTTAATTCAAAAACAAAGAGAAGGAGCAAATGCCCATTTACCAGATAGTCCAAAATACAGGGTAACAAGGCTTTTCTGTCATATGGAAACTGCAGAAGCAGCCGGGGGTAAATTTTAAATGCTACTTTGATCTGTTGTGGTAGGGCCATTGTATTGATGGCTGTGACCCTCTGATTGTGGGAGCCTCGATCCATCGCGCTCAGTCATTTTGGACACCATTGTTTCGAGATTCGAACCAACTTTTTGACTTGCTAGGGTGAGGTCTCTCGAAAGCTGTGCACTCGCCCAAAGAAAAAAAGTTCTTTCTACGTTGCTCGAGCCAGCTTTTTCTTTTATCCCCTTAACTTTTTCTCCTCTGTCCGCGGATTTTATGAGCAAGGCTCTAGATGATTTCCTAGTCTCTTCACAGGACCAGTGCCCTATAAAGTAACATTTTGATTCTTGGTTATTACATCAGGGAATGAAGTGCCATACTGCATCTTTTCTTTATCTGAAATCGTAGCGATTTAATATTATGACTAGAGAACTGGTAGTGTAAATTTGTCGTGGACGTGTGTTCTTTCGACGCGACAACTTACGACACTGATCCGTTCGTCATGTGAATCTTTGTCGGTAGAGGTTTGATCATACTAAATGGGCCTCATCTTTGGGGAAGCTTTTATTGCTTGTTCTCTGGAGATAAGCATGTGGTCATTTACTGTCTCCTCTTCTTGGACACTTGGTTTGAGAACATTTGTTAACTCACGCCTGGTTTATCGATGGTTCAGCTCGGGCAGCACATCCACGACCCCAGTCACAACCACTCCGTCCACGACCCCTCCGTCCACCACCACACCGTCCACAGCAACACCATCCACCGCCACACCGTCCACTGCCACACCATCCACCGCCACTCCCACAACAACCACCGGAACCCCGACCACCACGGCCACTCCCTTCACAGGGACCCCGACGGGAGTTATGGGAGGAGTCGGCACGGGCATGAGCCCGACGGGGATCAACACCGACGTCAGCGATGCGGGCCTCAGGAGTCTCTCCAGCGGCTGCTGGCTCTGCTTTTTCACTGCCCTTCTGGCCTCTTCCTGGCTCATGCCACTGTGGAACTGAATTGGAAGGGTTAAAAGAGTGTTGAAACTGTGGAGCTTGTGAAGTGGTGGGGATTTGGGTCAGAAGATAGAGTGAGACTGCACATAGTTTGTGCATACGTGGGTATGACTATGCAGTGCATGTGACTCTACTGTGGTTTTTTGTAGGATACTATCTCTTTAAGTACTAAAAATTTGCCAGACTTGTCTTCTTTCTTTGGGGTCTCTTGTCCTTCCTTTTCTCTCTTACATGGTGAAAAAGGTGGAAAAAACAAAGAAGGGAAGGGCCTTGGATTCCTCCTGGAAAGTGGTGGGCTCGTGCTTCATATGGTTACTGTGTCAGTTTAGAATTCTAGGTTAGGAGGATTTGACAGTCCTCCCTGTTCCTAAGCTATTATTATAAGTGAGACTGCAGCAGCATACTATCTGTATCAGCTTATTGTCCTGTTGTTTCTGGATGACCATTTTCACAATCCTTCCATTCACCTCTTGGGGTAATGCTTGCCCGACCGAGCGGGATCGCAGGCATTGTTCCCGTGAGCGCCACATGATCAATGACTGGTTAAACCCAGTTTGTGTTGTGGATTAGTTCTTGCCGATTTCAATTGGTTGAAGTTCTGGAATAACATGGTTAAGATTTGTAAAAGTATTAAAGGGAGCTTGACTTGAATGCATTTGTTGGTTTATGATGAAGTATCTTATGTATGCTAAATATGAATGGTAAGTATAATTGTGACTCACGTGATATCATTAACTAAAGGTTTATTAACTACTTAAATGCTAAATGATACTAAAAGTTTCAATTCTTATGAAAATGAAACAGTGCAAATTTTTTGAGAAGTTTCAATTCCTGTGAAGAAATGCAAGTTCTTATGAAAATTTGCAATTCTTATCGTAAGTAACGGTTTTTATGACGCTGATTGATAATTTATATAAATATAGTCCGGTCATCTCTACCCAAAATCGTACCCAAAATCGTCCATCTAATGAAAAGAAATCAGATATTTTTTGTATTTATTTTGTTTCTTCTTCAATCATTTTTATGTTATTGTTATAAATAGAGGTATGTTTGTATCCTTCTTATTGTCAATAAATCAAGAAAATTAAAATCTTTTTATTTTTTAATTTTCGCATAAAAAATTACTTCATGGCCAACGTGAACTTGAGATCCACCAACTATAAAATAGCGTTAAGAGAATGTTCCGGTCTATTTTGAATTGCAGGGAATAGAAATAATTTTCTATTGCGTGCTATAATTTAATCAGAGAAAGGAATTAGATGAATTATTAAAATATTAGAGAAAATGGATGGTCACGTGGGCTGTGTGCTGAAGAACGTTCCCCGGCACCTTTGCATTTGGGTCAATTTTTAACGGGCCACTGAGATTAGTCGAACACTTCGGTGAGTATGAAAGGAAAAATGGCACAAATAATTTCTTAACTTTGGCCCAATTTGTAGTATGATTCATGAACTTTAACTCAATACATAATATCGTTCATGAACTTCTAATTTATTAAGTGTAGCCTCTAAATTTTCGGTACGTGTTCGGATTAGTATCTAGATTATACAAAAATGTTTGTTGCTGTCCTTCCATCAAACATTTTCATATACTGTAGGAATCAATTTGAACATGCACTAAAAGATTAGGAAGCACATCAAATATATTAAAAATTTATGAACGATATTGCATGCAAGGCTAAAATTTGGGAATTGCATTAAATAAGTTAAAAGTTCAAGGACTATATTGAATATTGAGCTAAAGTTTAAGGATTATTTATATTATTATTCTATTATGAAATGAATGACATGCCAATCACATTCAACATTACCAATTATTTAATGCCATTCTTCTATTGAATATTTCCATGTAGTTTAGGGATTAATTTGAACACGTATTAAAAGTTTGAGAACCATATTGAATAAATTAAAAATTCAAGAATTATATTATATACTTAATTAAAATTTAGGGATCATATTGAATAAATAAAAAGTACAAAGACTACATTGAATACCGGGTTAAAGTTCAAGGAGTATTTATGTCATTATCTCATTATGAAACGAATCACATGCCAATCATATTCGAGATTACCAACTATTGATAAGAGCCTTAACATAAATTTTGAGAGTGATAACATTTCTAACAACATTCTCGGGAGATTTCGGGATTTCGCAGGGCCTCCTTTCAAGGTAGACTCGATTAAGCATCGTTCGAAAGGTCGATTCGGTTTAATTAAAGATAAAACAATGTATCTACGAGAGTTAAAGAAAATTGAATCGTTCACCTGGGGTTATGCATTCCTATCCAAAGAATATTTTCGGCCTAAAAATAAAAGCAATGCAAGCATGGAAAATTAAATTTAGTATTTCGAAACATTGTTAATAAGTTTTGTACGGAGGCTTGTCTCGAATAAGTTCTTAACTAGTTCGAGCTCGACTAAGATCAACTTGATTAATCGATGAGTTTGAGTATAAGGTCTAGCTAAGCTCGATCCCAACTCAAGCTCGAATTCAAAATTTCAGACATTAACTCAAATTTGAAATTCAAGGAATATACATAAAAGCTCAATCTTTTTTTCTATTAAGCTTTCAAACTCGCACTAGAAAGGAAAAAGGGGATGAGTTTGAGTAACTCGCGAGCAGCCCGACTCACTTTATTTATTTATTTATTTATTTATTTATTTATTTATTTATTTATTTTTATTATTATTATTATTATTATTATTATTATTATTATTATTATTATTATTATTATTATTATTATTATTATTTGCATGTCATTTTTATCAGTATCCTAAAATAATGTATAGTTCTTTGTTTATTAAATGAAAAAAAAATCACCACAAAAAAACCTCAAATTATACATTGTGCGGCACATTAAATCTCAAACTCTACCCATGGCGCATTATTGCGACGTAAAAAAACCAAAATCTATAACATTTACCCCACCATCGAGGTCATTGTAGATGATTTTTAGTCAAAAGAAGTCATTTTTTTTTCTCACTCGAGTTACATTAACTTTTTCTTTATAATATCAAAAATCTCAAACTATATTCATCGTAATGCATTTATCCTAAACTGTTTATTATGACGTAAAAAATCTCAAATTTTTAACATTCACCTTCCATCATTATTTTTCAACCAAAATAAGTTTTTTTTTATTCTAGTTGTATGAGCATCATGCCAACATTATTTGCCTCCTGCCGTCCATTTATGTAAATTTCTAACATTTTAATCATTAGATACGTGCCGCATGATTGCAAATTTGTAAGTTTATATATATATATGTATGTGTGTGAAGAAATTAGAGTAAGAGCGCATTTGGTAACAATTTTGTTCCCGGGAATAATTTCTAAATATTTTAAACCATTTGGTAACTATCCAAAATTTCTGATTTTGGAATATTATTGTGAGGCTCGACTTCACCGGTAGTTAGGTGGGCCTCGCTAGTCGCGCTTGCACGGCCTCGGCGATACTCGGGCCTCGAGGTTGGATAAAGGAGGCTTGGCCTCGCCGGGGCTGGGCGAGCCTCACTAGGGCCAAGTGGGCCTCGCCCAGCCCTCCGGCGAGCTCGTTGGACCGATTGCTGGCGGTCAACGATGACGGCGATGGATGGTGATGATGGGCAGTGTACGGTGACGGGCGGTGGCAAACGGCAATGAATGGCAACCGCGAGATAGCGGTCCATGAAGAAGAAGAAAAGAGAAGAAGAAGAGAAAATGGAGGAAAAAAAAGGTTTTGGAGGAAGAAGAATCGACATTTTTTTAATTCTTTTTTTTTAGTTTCTTCTCGAAACGAGAAGAGGATCAATCTTTTTTTTAATTCTTAATTTTGTTCCAAATCTACTTCCGAAAATAAATAAATAAAAATTTGTTGTTTAGAATAAAATTTTTACCAAATGCAATTCTATTCCTAAACTAATCTCGAAAACAAAAAATTTAAAATCGGCCACTGCTTAAATGGTTACCGTACGGTGCCTAAATACGTCATAAAGTGACATTAGGTTTCTTCTTTTTGGTGTGCATCTCCTCAGCGTTGTTGCATGATGGTGTTGACGGGCGCATTTAAACCCTCTGCATGGAAGAGTAAAATGACGGGTATGGGCCCCGGCTAATCCCCTGCCCCGCGCCCAGTGCAACCGGAATGAGACCCCGGGGGATCGAGCCGTCGATCGGAGGTCGCGCTCCCACGCGGCGCGATCGCGTCGGGCCATCGCCCGCTGACCCGATCCCCCCCGGTGACGCCCCAGCCGTGGGCGCGGCCGCAGGCGGTAATTCCCCGCGGCGTATATCGTCTTCCCCCGTCCTTCTTCCTCAGAAAAAAGCACAGCTCATGCACCAGTCTTCTCTCTCTTCCCTCTCTCTCTCTCTCTCTAGCTTCTCTCTCTAGCTTCTCGCCGTCTGCGAAGTCCCAGCGCGCCGAGGAAAGCGCGGAGGACGGCGGAGATGGAGTCCCTGGTAAAAACCCTCTTCTCAAAACCCTAGCTTTTCCCGCGGCCACGTCTCGCTCTCTTTCCATTTCTCGTGGCCCCCGCTTTGTTGCTATTTTCGGACAGTCTCTTGCCTTCCGGAACAAGCAAGCCACGTTCCTTTGTCTCTTCTCCGAGGGTTCCGATCCGCGGCGCCGGCGCCGGCGGGGGGGCGGGGTCTCTCGCCGGCGTCCGTCCGCCCGTCCGACCGTCCGACGTGTCGTGTCGTGTCGTGTCCACTGCTCGTGTCTGGTCGCGATCGCCGTCCGCCCGGTCCTTCCGAGGCGAGATCGTCGGTGCGCCTCCTTCCCGCGCCGTGACGTGGGAGACGCGTCGTTTCTGTTCCGGTGATTTCAGCGGTGGGGCTGTGCGCGTTTGTTTTGTTGTTTAGTCGAGCGGAGACGAAGGCGATCGAACAGTGACTATTCTCTGACCTCACCTGCGCCGTCTTTTTTTTTGCCCTTTTCTTTCGGGACACGGTAGCTGACTAGCGACATCGTCGTGAGCATGGATTGAATGATGATGGGTCGATCTCGCATTTGCATTTCGCTCGAGTTCTCGCCGATTCCCGTTTTCGGCTTCGGGTGTCTTTTCGTCTTCGTTTTTTCGTCGTGTTTTCCTTTTCTTGTTTTCATGGTGGGTTTGACGTATGCTTGTTCGAGCAGTGCTCTGAACCACAGCAGTGTAAAAATTCCATCGCGCAAGCTGAGTGCATCCTTTGACTGGTTTGCATTTTCCAGTTGTACTTGGATACTCATGTTTTATAGTATTTGTCTGCTCTTGCGGTATGATTCGATGGACCCTCGTGTCCCCGAAGCAAGGTTGTTTTTTAATTGGTATCCTACATGCAAGTCTACATGTGAATGGCTGGGCAATATGTTCTGTGATTTGTTGATTGCGCTGTTGTCTTTGAGAATTTCATGTTTCCGCGATTTTCCTTTTTTCCCTTCTGATTGAATCTCTTCTAACGCAGGAGGATCCTTGTGATACATGTGGTGACTTTGGTTTTGCTGAGTTGATGGCAACCTGCTCAACTTGTCCTGCTCGGCAACATATGTATGATCTCTCTCCCTAATTCCATCTGTCACGACTCCAACGTATGCATTTTGCCTGATGACCTGGTTTATTGTCAAGAGACATTTCTGAAAATATATAAGAACTGGAAATCCAGCTGCTGATATGACTCGACCATATGAACTTACTAGTGAAGATAGATTCTTTATTTTCAGTTGAGTCAGGAGAACCTGATTCAGACATTTTGTTATATAAAGACTTAAGCAGCACTCATTATGGGCAGCAGTGGTCTTCGTCTGAATTGAACCACCACAACCTAGACCGGTTTTTTGTCCTCTTGTTACTTGTTCTAATGTTATCCCATTTTCTTTCTTAGAGGCACATAATTGTTGATAACCTACTCTTATCAAATTGATTTGCTTCTTCTTTTCCACGCATTCTCCTAATCACATCTAGCTCGAACATTCCTACCAATGAAAAATGTTATGGTGTTCATTCTGTTTGTTCTCATATTTCTCGAGTCCAGTTACTGTGCAGCACAAGTTATGCATGAAGTCCCTGAAGAATGGCATTGTGAAGAATGCCAATTTCCGGACGAAGCGAATAGGTCAATGTTTCATTTGGAAGAAGAATCCATTGCAATGGTCCCATCACTGACCAGTAGAGAAGGTCCAAAAAGTCAAAGAAAATCCAAAGTGAAGTTTCTTAGTCCTGAAGAAGTCATCAAGTTATCATTGGGGGAGAGGGAGAGACCTTCTGTGAGCCATATGTGCCTGAAACCTAATGCGGCATCTAGTGCCCGGCAAAATCCATTGAAGTCCAAGGTCTTTGCTTCAAAGTCCCTTGTGATGGAAAAAGGCAATCATCATTTAGTGTCTTCAGGTTGCCAACATCCATTAAAAAGTCGAAGCTTGAATATAGTTTCGTCAATTAATCAGCTGCGTCAAATCTCAGCAGCAAAAGAACTGAAAGGTGACGGCCTTATTTTCAAATTACTATGCCAATAATATATAATAACGCATTCATCAAATTCAATGGTGGTTAGAATATTCCCAGTTTGTTAGCTTAAATACTTAGGGAGCAGTCTGAAAGGAGAGTGAGGCATCTTAAGTTGTGCTTGGCTTTCACTGAAAAAGTAACTGCAATCTGTAATAGTTTTGTAAGTGCACTTGTGCTTTTATGATGACAATTTTAAAAATATTGTTGTGTAATACTTCAACCGAACCTCAAGACTGTAGCAGATTGATGCAAAGTCAGATGCAGTCTTTTTTCTTAAAAGCTTGCGTTATTAGAGAAGGTACAGGTTATATATTGTTACTTAACATTTCCATTTATAGGTAATATTGCCATCAAATGCATTATCAATATCCAGTTGGTGTTTGTCGTCTTGCATATTGTTTGATTTACATGCATAACATCAAGACAGTCGTGCAGATATTAGACAGATCTGGTTTTGGATAGTAAAATAAATCATAGATGCCAAAGTTCCATAATTCATGATAATAAAGCAGGCTGAATCAACATTTTCTTTTGTTACTGGTGAGTTCAGATGTTTCTCTGGCACCTTCGTCTCTTGTCTGAAAAACTACTTTTGCACTTGATAGATGGGATGAACTTTATTTCAGGCAAGAAGGATCTTGTTCCGCGGCCAAAGAAGCATGTTGATGAGGATCAGTTGATGTTTAAAATGGAAGCAAAGGAAGAATCTATGAAACTTGTGTCACCCATTTCACCATCCAGATGTTCTCAACGCTTTGATAAATCAGGCAAGGAAGCCATAGGAATCTTTTTTTTCTTTTTCTTTTTTTGTTTCAATTCGAAGCAACCTTCTCTGCATTTTCTTTTAACTATCAATGAAGAAGTGGGATTTTGTGATAGAAAGGGACTTATCTGCTTTGTTATGGTTGTATCCTGAAATGCTTGGAAGGATACTTTTATGTTCTCAACCCTCAGATGTTTCTTTGGCACCTTTGTCTCTCATCTGAAAATCTACTTTTGCACTTGATAGATGGGATGAACTCTATTTCAGGCAAGAAGGACCTTGTTCCGCGGCCAGAGAAGCATGTCGATGAGGAGCAGTCGATGGATATTGATGAATTTTTATTAGAAAGGGAAGCAAAGGAAGAATCTATGAAGCTTGTGTCACCCATTTCACCATCCAGATGCTCTCAACCCTTTAATAAATCAGGCAAGGAAGCAACAGGAATCTATCTGAAGCAACCTTCTCTGCCTTTTCTCCTAACTATTGATGAAGAAGTGGGATTTTGTGACAGAAAAGGACTTATCTGCTTTTTTTTGGTTGTATCCTGAAATGCTTGGAAGGATATTTCTATGTGAAAACTTTAGGGAAGATGAGACTTCCTCTAACTTTGCCTCATGGACACTGGAAATGCTGCTAATTACTACTATAGATTTGGTATCTCTAAATCAAGTTTGAAAATGATATCTCTAATTTACGTTTATAGAGTTTGCCATCATATTGGAGAGAGTCATGGATGAGATTGAAAGATTGGTGTCGTTTCTTGATGATGAAATATTTGACAAAGTTGAAGAAAATTTCAAACACACTCTTAAGTGAAAGTTACTCTCTTCGTGACATGGATGTATAGAATTTATTGGATGCTTTAAAGATGTAGCATACTTTCAAGGCGTATGTTTAAGATATTTACCTTGCCAGAAAAGATCTAAATACTTCTCATGTCTTTTTTTTTTTTTTCATTATTTACTACACATTTCTTATAATGAACTGTTGTACTCTGTTGGCTTATCTCCTTTCTTTTATACAGAGGTAACTATGTCTGGTTTAGACAATTTTTTCTGTTGCAACTGGATTCATGATATAACAGGGATGAAAACTTTAAGGATATGCTTTCTTGAGATGTCAAGGTGGTCATAACCTATATGCTAATGGTAGGAATGTTGTAAGAGGACAATTAAGTTTGTTTGTTCCCATGCCTTTTTATAATAAAATCGAAAGTTTCTGGTGTTTCTTGTCCTTTATTCTTTTGTTTTGTGGTTATGACTATGACATTCGTGGTAGATTCAAAGCATAAATTTGATCTTTGATGGTACTGGACATATGATTCAATAAGCACTTTTCATATGAAGTAGAGGGATGACTTGTTTTGCTCTTCATCTTTTACATACTCGATCAAGTTTATGTTCTAGATTTGTTTTTCATTTCTCCTTAGACAGGAATTCGTCGTTTTTTTCTCCTTTTTTGGTGTGATGATTGTTTCTCTCCAGACATGATTAGTAATTGCCGTGTCTTTGATTTATCTCATGTGTGATTACTTGTTACCATCCAGCAAGACATTGCTTTTCTCTTTTAAATTTTGGAGGATTTATCTTCTCTCTATAGATTGACAGTTAGTAGGTGTCCAGTTGGGGTTTTCATTCATCATCATGCAAATGCTTTTCTAATTATCGTAATCTTGCTCTTTTAACTGGGCAATGCCTAGTAATGTGTTTTGTGGATATTTTCTTCTCTCCAATGTCCATGCATTAGAATTTTCTCAGACCATCTATGCCAACCTTCGATTTGTGTTGTATAGGAGATGACAATGATGCTGCTGCAGAATATGGTTATTCTTTTGAGGAGATTAGATTCTTACACCATATTCTACCTAAACTTGGAGTATATTGGCCTTATCTTCCTGCCCTATGTGCAACATGGAGGTGAGAAATCAATTTTACACGATTTGTCTGTAATCTGTTTTAAGTTTGATACATACGATTTGGAGTAACTGTTGTTGATGAATTTGATCCTAGGACTTTAATTGTTGTATAGAGAAAGGCATGTTTATGAGACTTGTTACAACCTCAAATTTGGACAATTAGGATAGAAGAGTCGAGCCTTTTGAAGAGAGGGGTTTGTAAGGTTTATAAGGATCATACATGTAATTCTCAGTAGAAAGCAGTATGAGAAAATGTGCCGAACTCAAGTGGATATGAAACAATAGCTCAAGTTTATGGAATGGATGGTTGCATCACTCAATTTTTAAGTGTTGACATTTCTTTGCTATTATCTTTGAATAACAAAATAGGATTTCTACCTCTTGTACTCTTTCACCACTATGGCAAGCAACTTGGGGGGCTCTGAGCAGTGGTGCTCATAGTCCTTCACCAACATGGCAAACTCAGTTTGCACTTGTTTTCTACACATCGTAGCTTTTCTGATTCGCTTTTTCCATGAAAACTTTTTGTGCCTTATAGATATATTATCTACTGCTACTAGTCTACCCCTGCTTACAATGTCACATGAATACTCATATAGGTCCAAGGAAATATTTCAGGATGCGCTTGAAACTTATTCTTTGAGCTTAGTGAAGATCATCCTGTGGATAGATAGAGAATTTCTTGGCTGAATGTTGCTAGTGAATTTATAGTCTTGGATCCTAGATGAAAGCAAGTGAATTTTTTCTTGGATTACGTATTGAATTAGGTGAAACCTAACATTGAGCACTTTTAAAATTTGAATTATCTCAGATAATTTAACTTGGATGTTCTCTGTTCTTCTCCAGCGGAAGCTTGAAATTTCCTGGTGATGCTATCCACGATGATAGCAGCTATTCATTCCATGCGCATCCTCCGTGTAGTGTTCATAGGAAAGCATATGAACTTTCACTGCAAATGCCTACGGAGATTCGTTTGGAGCCGATCCCTCTGACCCAAATTTTGACAGATATATTTCAAAAGGAAGGTCCTGATATCGGTGACATTGGATTGTACTTTTATCCAGCTGATACTGTTAATAGGTTAGTTCAACCACTTTGTTTATTAAACAAACCACTTAATGGATTAGTGCTTGGTATTTTTTTTTTTTTTTTTTTTTTTGGGACGTGATCAGCAGTTCATGCTGTAAATATTTATCATAACTTATAGGCACATTGCGAAATATTCTGCCCTTGTTCGACTTATGGTTAGCCAGGAGTATGCAATGAGAGGCCTTGTCAATGGCGCTGAGTTGCTGATATTTACCTCAAAAGAATTACACGCAGATTCACACTGTGAGTTCCAGTTTCCTTTCCTTCATTTTAGATCCTTCTGCAAATATGCTGCATGATATTTTAATTGGGGTTTTCCTCTATTTTTTCTTCTTGGGCGTAATGCAAGAAGAGTTTTACTTTGGCATACATGAGAATGAATAGTTTCTAGACAAACCTTTCGTATGATGCTGCAGTTCTGGAAAATCAATGCTTAACATTGATGGAAGGTTTATGCACGTGCTTTAGTTCCTGAGACTTCCAACTAGATTAGTGTGAAGTTGGAGTTCAGAGGATATATACCTATCTGTTAGAAGGTACAGGCAGCTCACCTGTACTTCACCTCAATAATCTTTACAGGGCTCTGAGATCATGAAGCTACTCTAGTTAAGTCGTAGGTAATTGTAGGTTATGGCAGCTCTTCGCTGTGATTTTTTATTGCACATGTTTCGCCTAGTGTGGTTTTACTTTTTCCTGCCCCATCCATACAAAGAAAGAAAAACTCTTACGTGTGTCTGCTGCAGCATTCTAGCACATAGGAATGGGGAGAGAGAGAACATTTACCCGATGCTTCGTGCTGATTGATCCTATGTATAATTTCAAGAATTGGCCAGATGCACGTGTCTTAAATGTGAGGAATAATTTGTCAGAATGAATGGTGCTGTTGATATAGTATGCAGTAGACCTCTTCCATTCTGCTGTAGCCATTCATGGTGCTATCGTAGTGGATTCCACCACATGTGTGCTTGCTCCCACACAGACCCTGCACAGTGGCAACCTCGTGTTCTTTGTCATAGATCATCCTTCGTCTTGATAGAATTGGATGCGGTTGATTACAGTATGTGATGCTTTGAATTTTCTCTGATGTGATTTCATGTTTTATGCTTTTGTAGTATTTATTGCGGGATTGCAAAGTGAATACTTCCTGTGGGGAATCTTCCACAGTGCTAAGAGTACTCTTGCTTGTAAAAGTCTGCATGAGGAGCTCGATGTCCATCCACCTCTTTCTGTTGTGGACCACTCAAATAATGGGGAGAGAGAGAACATTTACCCAATGCTTCATGCTGATTGATCCTATGTATAATTCCAAGAGTTGGCCAGATGCACGTGTCTTAAATGTGAGGAATAATTTGTCAGAATGAATGGTGCTGTTGATATAGTATGCAGTAGACCTCTTCCATTCTCATGTAGCCATTCATGGTGCTATCGTAGTGGATTCCACCACATGTGTGCTTGCTCCCACACAGACCCTGCACAGTGGCAACCTCGTGTTCTTTGTCATAGATCATCCTTTGTCTTGATAGAATTGGATGCGGTTGACTACAGTATGTGATGCTTTGAATTTTCTCTGATGTGACTTCATGTTTTATGCTTTTGTAGTATTTATTGCGGGATTGCAAAGTGAATACTTCCTGTGGGGAATCTTCCACAGTGCTAAGAGTACTCTTGCTTGTAAAAGTCTGCATGAGGAGCTCAATGTCCATCCACCTCTTTCTGTTGTGGACCACTCAAATAATGGTCATCCCATTAGCGACAAGAGCAGCACAATTGACAGTATTACTGGTATTGATGAACTCTCAAGAAATGCTTCCAACGGGGGCAGTATAAGCCATGAAGAAGGAACTATAGATGAGATTGCTTTGCCTAGGACAGACTTTGTGGAAAGCTTTCAGGTAAAAGTACTCTGCTGAAACCAACTTCATTTAGTGATTGCTCTCAGAATCATAATTCTTAACTGCATGGGATAATCTTCTGGTAGGAACATGCCCAAGATGTGGTCATGGATCCAGCGGCAGCTAACTATACCTGTTCGTCACTCATTGAAACCGCATTGAACGTCAAAATAGAAGATACATGTTCTGAATTGGTTGGTTCATCCGGTGGAGTGGAAACCCCAAAACAATCAAATCAGCAAGTGAATTTTGAAGTCCAAGAGATCACATCAGATAAGCATGACATCGTCAAAAGGAGTTCAAAACTACTGTCTAAGATAGAGAAACCAGATAAAAAGGTTGGTTTGCCAAAACAAGGCTGCTCATTTAGGAATTGGGTCAAGCTGAACACCAGTGGAATCACCGGAGGAAGCACAGGTTCTTCTGGAGCCGGTGGAGTGGAAGCCCCAAAACAATCAGATCAGCAAGTGAAAGTTGAAGTCCAAGAGATCACATCAAATAAGCATGACGTCGTCGAAAGGAGTCCAAAACTACTGCCTAAGATAGAGAAACCCAATGAAAAGGTTGGTTTGCCGGAACAAAGCTGTTCATTTAGGAATTGGGTCAAGCTGAACACCAGTGGAATCACCAGAGGAAGCACAGGTTCTGCTGGAGTTGGTGGAACAGTGCACACCTCATCTGGGAAATGGGTGTTGGGTTATAGCTTTCAGCTGGGTAAGTGGAGTAGTTTGGCAGCAGACTTGTGGGCTATCTTTCAAGGTTTGAATTTGGTTTGGGACAGAAACTACAGGAAGGTTCTGGTGCTGTCGGACTCTTACCCGGCATTAAACTCTTTGAAGACAGCTCCTCAGGCAAGCGATCCTAACAAAGATCTTATCCAATGTTGCCGAGAACTTATCTTACGCAATTGGGAATGCAACGTGAGTCACATAAGCCGAGAAAAGAATGCTGCTGCCGCATGGTTGGCAGACCATTCACAACTTTATCCTATGGGGCTCACTGAATTAGACGAGCCCCCTCAGGAATTAGCTCATATTTTGAAGAACCAGGACAACGGGATCTCCCCGCCAAGTTGATCGTTTGGCCCCGGGTTGCTCCGGTCGAGAAGCACAAAAAGAAACTACTAACCAACACCTCCCTGACTTCTCAAGGACTAGGTAATTCTCAAACGTCTCTTGGTTTTTTGTATAGCTCTAGGTATCGTACAGCTGATTTCAGGTGCTAGGAAATTACCATTTGTAAATATACCGATCATCACCTGCTTTAGTGGAGGCTTGGAAGTGACAACTATGACATTGTTGTCCAAAACAAATTCCGCATCGTTCATGGGCTGCTGCAAATGCAATGTGCTGTAGGGACTGATGTCAGTTGTTAACGTTGACCTCGTACCTCTGCAGAAACGTCATATATCTATTCGCGGTCACGCTCAGTTCGAGGCGACATGTAAAGATGAAAGTGAAATGCGAATGTTGACTTCAACCTCTGCGGGCCAATTTCCTAAAAACCCTCCAACTTTAAATTTAGTCTCAAATTTACTCTAAACTATTTTTGTTTTCACGAAAAACCTCAAATTTTAAGTCTAGTCCAAAATCTACCTCGAATTTCTCTTTTGTTTTGGGAAAAACCATAAATTTTAATGCAGTCCCAAATCTACTTCAAATTTTATTCTCTAAAAAAATGCCAAATTTTAATCCATTTTCAAATATAATGTGTGATCCAGTCTAACTTAGCGTGCCATTTTCACATCGATAATGGATACACATTGAAAACGTGACAAGGTAAATTACTTCAAAATAAAACCGTTATAGGATTAAAAAAAAATTAGAAATGACTAACCGCAACTCTTGTACGTGACAAGGTAAATTACTTCAAAATAAAACCGTTATAGGATTAAAAAAAAATTAGAAATGACTAACCGCAACTCTTGTACGGAGGGCTAATCAGCATAAATTTAAGACTAGAGTAAAAATTGATGATTATCTTTTCAACTAAAAAAAAAAATCAAGGTAAACTTGAAATTGGACCTATAGTTTGGGGATTTTTTTAGACGAGGAAAGTTTGAGGTAGATTTAGGACTTAAGCTAAAGTATAGGAGTTCTTTTTCAAATAGAATTGAAACCGGACCTTAAAGGCGCGTTTTGTAACGATTTTGTTTCCGGAAATAGATTTCTAAGTATTTTAAGCCGTTTAGTAACTATCCAAAATTTCGATTCGGAATAGAATTGCGTTTGGTACCGTGTTCATTGATTATGTTTCAAATCAATTTCTTTTAATTTTAAATAATTTTTCCTCCTTTTTTTTTTTTTCATTTTTCTTCCTATTCTTAGGCCCTCGCCGAGGCCCTCGTTGGCCAAGCCTTGCTTGGTGTCCGGCCAACCTCGCGAAGGGCCGGGCGAGGTCTACTTGGCCACTGGTAGGGCTGGGCGAGCCTCGGCGGGGCTGGGCGAGGCTCGCCTAGCCACCAGCAAGGCTCATCAAGGCTCATCGGTGGCCAAGCAAGCCTCGTCGAGGTTGGATGAGGGTCGCCTGGCCATCGGCAAGGTTGGGCGTCGCGAGGCTTGCCCAGCCCTGGTGAGGCCTGCCTAACCACCAACAAGCTCGCCGGATTGGTTGCCATTGGGCGGCGGCAGACAGCAACAGCAAGATAATGGTCGATGAAAAAGAAAAAGAGTTGGTTTTGATTGTTAGACTTGTTCCTAGAACAATAATCATTTTTTTTTTTTATTCTTGATTATGTTCCAAATCTAATTGTGAAAATAAAAAAATAGAAATTTGTTATCGAAAATAAAAGTTTTACCAAACGTGATTCTGTTCCTAAACTGCTCCAAGAAATAAAAGAATCAAAATCAGGCGCTGTTGGGCGATAGTTACCAAACAGGCACTAAGTTTAGCGGTTCTTTAGAAAGTTAGCCTGACCTCCGCGCCCTTTCGGCATTGAATTCGATGAGTCGATTGGATCAGGCTCGTACGTGAAGCCAAGCAAGCGCCATCAAACGTGCTTCATGCTCCACTCTCCCTGCACCAAACTCATCTCCCGAGCCCGTCTCCCGCTCGAATCCAACTTCGCCAACCGCCGCCTTTTCCTTTCACTCCCTTCCCGCCCCTCCTCCCCTGCCGCCGCCCACGATGAACTCCTCGATCTCTTCGATCACCTCCTCCGACGGTGCCGCTCGGCCGAGCACCCGGACCGCGTCCACGCGCGCGTCGTCGTCGCCGGGGCCTCTGGCTCCGCGTTCTTGGCGGCTCGGCTGGTGTCGGTCTACGCCCGGTTCGGGCTTCTCGGCGATGCCCGCAAGGTGTTCGACGGAACGCCCCCGGAGTGTAAGTCGAATTTGCTCTTGTGGAACTCGATCTTGAGAGGTTATACGTCTAACGGGTGTTATGGAGAAGCTCTGGAGCTGTATGTTGAGATGAGAAAGCTCGGAGTTTTGGGTGACGGGTTCACTTTCCCTTTGGTGACGAGAGGTTGTGCCGAAGCGGGGAGCTCGATCTTGTGCAGGAATGTTCATTGCCACGCTTTGCAAATGGGGTTGCACCGTAATTTGCATGTGGTGAATGGGTTGATGGGTATGTACGCGAAGCTTGGTCAAATGGGCATCGTGCTCCAGCTGTTTGATAGAATGGGTACTAGGAGCTGTATTTCGTGGAACACGATGATCTCGGGCTTTGCATCGAAATGTGACTGTGATGGGGCTCTTGAGATGTTTCGGCGCATGGAGTCTGATGGGGTGGAGCCAAATGTGGTCACGTGGACATCGTTATTGTCAAGTCATGCCAGAAGCGGCCGCCATGTCGAAACTGTGGAGTTATTTGGTTCGATGAGAATGAGAGGAATTGGTCCCAGTGCTGAAGTACTAGCTGTGGTTTTGTCTGTTTGTTCTAATATGGTCGCACTCCATATGGTTAAAGCAATTCATGGACTTGTTATAAAGGATGGTTTTGAAGCTTATTTGATTGTGGAGAATTCATTAGTACGTGCATATGGGAAGCAAAGACAATTAAAAGATGCTAGTCAATTGTTCTTTGAAATGGAATCCAAGAACATAGTCAGTTGGAATGCACTAATTACATCGTATGCAGAGTCTGGATTATGCGACGAGGCCTTTGAAATATTCTCCCAGCTCCAAAAATCCGATGGTTGTTCATTGGCAAGGCCCAATGTAATAAGTTGGAGTGCCATCATCGATGCATTTGCTTCTGCAGGGAGAGGGAGAGAATCTTTGGAACTCTATAGACAAATGCAGCTTGCCAAAATTGCTGGCAATGCCATAACAGTCGCTAGTGTCTTATCAGTTTGTGCAGAGTTGTCAGCACTCAACCATGGTCGGGAAGTCCACGGCCATGTAATTCGGGCTTTGATGAGTGATAACCTCCTGGTGGCAAACAGCTTGATCACAATGTACATGAGATGTGGATGCCTTAATGAGGGGAGCCTGGTGTTCAAGAAACTTGTTGTGAAGGACTTAATCTCCTGGAACTCAATGATTGCAGGGTGTGGAATGCACGGTTTAGGAAAAGATGCAGTGAGATATTTTGATGGAATGATCGAAACTGGAATTGAGCCAGATGAGGTCACTTTTATTGCTGTTCTTTCTGCTTGTAGTCATGCAGGGCTTGTTGTTGAGGGTCGTAAGCTTTATGATCGAATGACTAAAGAGTTTGGAATTGAGCCACAGATGGAACATTATGCATGTCTAGTTGATATGTTGAGCCGATCTGGTTCCTTGCAGGAAGCTACAGAGATAGTAAAAGCCATGCCATTGACACCAAATGTTCATGTTTGGGGAGCTCTTCTTAATGCTTGTAGGATGTATAGAGACACAGATTTTGCGGAGGCAACAGCCTCACACGTTTTCAGTCAGAATTTGGACACTACTGGAAGCTATATGCTTCTCTCTAACATTTATGCTGCAAATGGCCGGTGGGATGATTCTGCAAGACTGCGGATTTCTGCCCAGGAGAAGGGTTTGAAGAAAGTCCCAGGCCAGAGTTGGATTGAGTTGAGTAATAAGTTCTATATGTTTTCGTCGGGGAGGGCCTTGCAGTTGGGTATGGAGGATGTTTATGGTGTTCTTAAAGAATTGACACTTCAAATGGAAACTGAAGACATTACACCTGCGATATCATTAAAGACAGGTAGCTGACAATGATTAATTAGTCTCTGTTCTTGGAATTTGCTAATTTTTTCACCCACATGGCCAATAGATTATTGGAATTCTCTGGAGTCTTTACAGATTTAGCTGGAAGATGACATAGAGAGGTTTCAATAACTAAACTCAGAATTCTACTCGTCGTTTAGATGCTTCTCATGACCTGCAGTGATTAGTTTGTGGATAGTTTTCTCTGTACCAGGCCAACTGTGCATACTGCTTTGGTCACGCTTAATGTCACTGTCATGGACCCTTCAAATCTAATTGAAAGTTTCAGCCATATTTCTACATACTTTTCTTTTTTTCCTTTTTTTTCTTGGAGGCTGTTTAATATATTTATATTTATTATGATAGATTCTATATTTCTAATCACCTGCATCACCGATGAAAGAGGACTGTTGAGGTTTTGTCATGTGATCAGCTGATATGATCAAATCACCATCTTACATGAAAACATAGTTATGACATCAAGAGTGCCAAGAATTTAGAAAGTTGGAGGGTAATATGGTTATCTATCTGCAACTAGTCTAATCAGCAGGTGCACTTTTCAGTGAATGAGTTGTGGGAACTCAAGTTATGGTTAGTTATAAATTGGGTTAGGGAAAGAATTAGGATGCACTGGAAGGAATCTAATAGAAAAGAAAGGGAAACAATATATTTTAACAAGAAAAAAAAAAACGTTCTAATTCTAGGATCCATCCCCTCGGAGGTTGCAGGGACCTCATGTTACGTTGCACTGTGAGTCGCTTTAGCTGAGAAAAGAACACCGTCGCCGCTTGGAAAACCGTTCAGAAGTTAATTAGCTCATAGTTTGAGGAACCAGGACAATGGGATCTCCCCGCCGAGTTGATTGTTTGGCCATGGGTCGCTTCAGTCGAAGAGCGCAAAAGAAGGGTATCAATTAACACCTCCCTGGCTTCTGTAGGCTTTGGAAATTCGCGTAAATCTCTCAGCTGTTGTATAACTCTAGGTATTGTCTAGCTGGTTTCAGATGCTAAGAAATTATTACCATTTGTAAAGATACTGATCATCACCTCATTCAGTGGAGGCTTATAAATTGTGGTCCAAAACCAATTCTCCGTTGTTCATGGGCTGTAATCCCATGCCTTGTCGGCGATTGACTTACATAGTTGCTATCATCAATCTTCCAGTTTAGACACAAGGATGCGTTTGATAAGGTTTTTGTTCAAAAAATTGTTCAGTCCATGAAACAATTTTTAATAGAAAAAAGTGTTTGGTAAATTTATTCCTGAAATAAAATAAAAAACAGAAACACGTTTGGTAAACTTGTATAATTTTTTTGTTTCTTTTAATTTTATAATATTTTTATTTTATTTTTCCTTTTTTTCTTTTTTCTTCCTTTTGGCCGGTCACCGGCCTTGGTCATGGTCGCGCGGCCAACGAGGGTTGACAAACTCGCCCAACCACGGCGAGCTTGCCCCGGCCACCCAGCAACGCCGACACAAGGCGGTGGCCGACGACACTCTGGCGAGGTCGCTAGCCCTGGACGGCCGATCGTTGGCCATGGCCGAGGCCGGCGACCGACCAAAGGAAAAAGAAAAAGAAAAGAAGAAGAAAATAAAGAGAAGAAAAAAATAGGAGAGAAATTATTTTTTGAAAATGTTCTAGGAACAAGAAACCTTGTTCCAAATTTGTTCTCGGGAACAAAAAAATTAATTTACAACAAAAACACAAATGAATACATTTATGTTCTTTTTTTTTTTCCGGAACAAAAAAAACAGAAATTGTGTTCATGACCAAAAGAAAAGAACACAAACAAACAGGGCCTTGGCATCTGCTGCCCCGGATTGAATGCATTCCACCTCATGGAGGTGGTGAGAACATAACACCGATGCGGCAACTATATTTATGAGAAAGTTAGATTGGTGTCAACCGTAAACGCAATGTATATAGCTCTCCTTCAACCATACAGAAAGGATCATAAGAATTGTCAACAGTTACAGTAAAAAAGGCTAAGACACTGACCAAATAAATTTTCAGACACCCACAAGATGAAATACATTTGCTCCTTTGGAACGTTTGATAATTTAAGACGTGGACTTTTCAATTAGCAAGTCCCGCATGCATATGAGATGATGTAAACCCTTGAATCAGCATAAAAAGAGGTTCTCATGTCTTCAAATGCTTTCTGCCCTCTTCAATTATGACTATGTAAAGAACAAAAGAATGGGCAACAAAAATGCAGGGCCTGTAAAAACATTGTCCCTAACTTACAAATGGTTTGATGAAGCAAAACTGAATTGGGTATTTCATCTTCGGTATTTCAAAGAGGCGTGGCCCGTCTCTCCCAAATGCTTAAACAACTTGGTCCTGGTTATCATAACATAACGAGAAAATCAATACAAGGAAGAACAGCAAGGATTAGGAACCGTGCAGATCAAATGACCAAATAATTTTAGTACCTGGACTCAAATTCCTGTCCACAGGTCTCACAAGAATTGTCAGCATTCTTCGCTGATGCCTGCATCAACATGCAGATCCAAAATCAGGCAAAATCAGAGCAAGCTCTAAGACAAGATTATGGACAACTAACTCCTGGAGTAATGCAAGAATATAGAGACAGGAAAGGCAAGACTGGGGTCAAGGCGCCAGAACACCATCGGTCTATAACTCCCAAAAATTCCTACCGCTGCTGGACCAATAAAATTTGGAACAGATAGTCTTTTACATAGGAAAGAGCTAAAGTAAATATTGATGATTCTTTAAAAGTGAGTAACCTTGACAGCAATGAATTATGGTAACATTCAAAACCCATGGCACAGGAAAAGATATGTTGATAAGAAATGATGCGCAACTTCAATGAAAGAGTATCGAGCAAAATGAAAACATGTTTGCTTACCTTGGCTTTCCTCCCTTTAGGAGCATTATTTGATTTAGTGATCGGATCTTTCTTTCCCGTCCTCTTTCTGTCAGAAGACTGGTTTAGAGTTTTATCTTTTGCCACTTCATTGCCTCCTATAGCTTCGCTATCATCTTTCCGAAGAAAGTCGCTAGCAGAGCCATCCGCGGCCATACCATCATCTCCGTTTGTTCTATCACTCTGATCATTATCTTTGCTATTACCGGTATCTGCATCTTCTCCGTTATTCTTTCTGAACCTCTCCCTCTTAGCCCCACGATTCCTTCTGGTGCTTTTCCTGTTATCATACTCCATGAATTCTTCTTCACCATTTTGCGTATCAACTTTGGAAACGCTCTAAGCTCCTGCATTGCCGCCATTTTCCTTCTGTTCTTGCGCCCGGACAACATTGCCTCAAGAACACTCATTTCATCGAGTTTGTCATCGTCATCGTCATCGTCCTTGTGAGAAGGTCCTTCCATCTCCTTAGTCCCTTCTTCCTTGTTGCTTTCATCAACATCGAAGAACCTCTCTCCATCACTCATCTCACCCCCGTCCTCAATCTGTTCCTTCTCTTCCCCCTTAATTTCCAAATCATCCCTCATCCTCTCTCCTATCTCCTCCGCCCCATCTTCCTCAACTCCTGTCACCTCAGCATCCTCGTTCTCCTCCTCCTCCTCCTCCTCCTCATCCTCCTCAACAAATGACTCCTTCAATGCAGCCACCTTCTCCTTATGCTTTTTCGACTTCTCGTGATTCTCCCACTGTTTCTCGCTCTTAAACTTCTTCCCACACGCGACACAATAAAGCTCTTTCTCCTCCTTCCTCTCTCCATCTTCCTCTTCCCCTGAAGACCCTCCTTCTTCGCCTTCTTCCTCCTCGACCCTCGCCCACTCTGGCTCCTCGTAGGCCTTCGCCCTCTCCATCCTCTCCCTCTCCAACTGCTTCTTCCTCTCCCTCTCCTCCTCCCTCCTCTTCTCATTCTCCATATTCCTCTTCACCATCATATCCACCACTCTCTTATCCCTCTTCTTCACGAACTCCGCCAGCCCCCTCACCGTCTCGTTAAACTCCCTCCTCGCCTTCTTCCTGAGCTTCTTGTTCTCCTCCTCCATCACCCTCCTCGACTTCCTGTTCACGCCCGCCGCGGCATCGTACATGTCCACCCACATGAAATCCATCACCGTGCAGAAACCTAGCCAGTAATTATAAAACGCCGTCACCTGCGCGTACGGGCTCTCCAGATTGCCCATGAGCGGCGCCTCCCTCACCGAATCGAGCCCCAGCCCCATCTTGCTCGCGAAACTGATCTCGTTCGCGTAAATCTTATCAAACACCTCCGCATACACCTTGTAAAACCCCTTCCCCGAATCGGAGAATCCAGAAAACACGGTGTTCGAGAAATAGGAGAACAGATTCGGGACCGGCGAGTTCGCCGCCGCGCCGCTGCTGCGATCGGAGAACAGGATCTGGGAGCGGTGGGAATCGTACCAGGCGCGCTCCTTGGGGTCGGAGAGGACCTCGTAGGCGTGGGCGAGCTCCTGGAACTGGGCGGTGGCGTCCTCCGGGGACAGGCCGGACTGGACGAGCTTGTCTGGGTGGCGCTGGAGGGCGAGCTTCCTGTAGGCGGAGCGGATTTCCTCGGCGGTGCAGTCGCGCGACAGGCCGAGCACCTCGTAGTGGCACCGCTTCTCCGCCGCCATCCCCGACTCCGCCGCCGCCGCCGCCGCCGCTCGTCGGGAACTCTCCGGGGACGGTACTTCGGCCGGAGGAAACGGATGATTGTGGGAGGAATCGGCTCGACGATCCGGTCGATTGCTTCCGGCTAGGGTTTATGCGGAGAGATTCAGCGAAGCTCTGCAGAAATATTCAACGGGAATCGCTTGCCCCCACAGGAAGAAGAAGCTTCAAATTGGAGGAGGAAAATTCACATTTTATTTGTGGTTCTTGAATTCCCAATATGGTCCCTCACTTTCGATTTATTCGATTTATCCCCCCATTTGGTTATGACAAGGTCAAACTAGTCCTCTGTAATATTCGCGAGTTTTTATGAATTTTGCAATATAATTTTTCATTTCGATCATTTTACTAAATCAATAAAAAAAAATTATCCCATCCTAATGCAATAGAGTCATTTGTGATTAGTGTGATGATATAATAGAAACTCATTTAGATTTGTATTATGTTGATGGTTCTGCTATTTTTAGTCTATAACTTTTATAAGTGTATCCAGAATTGATATTCATTTATCATCATGTCCTCATATTTATCTTAATCTAAATATTATTTCTTATCTTTTAGGCAGATAAAATTTTCGATAATCTGTCTCGAATCTAGCTTTTTAGATTGATGAAATTTTCAATCTTTTGCGTGTCATGTTTTACAAATGATAACTAACAAGGTATAGATTAATATAAATATGCGCAGATAAATTAATATTATCCCTAAATATGCTTATGAAAGCATTTAGACATAAAATAACAAAAATATCAATGCGAGGCAACTCTCTACTTTTACTATTATGGAGATTATAAACTGATTTTTACTATTATGGAGATTATAAACTGATATATACTTAAATAAAACTATGTAATACAACCAAAAAGGTGAAATGTTAGTAAGTTGAGGGACTATATTAAACAAATTGAAATTTAATGGTCACATTTTAAACATTTAAGAATAGTTCAAGGACTAATTTAATTAAAAGTTATACCATTTCATAAAAGTTCTACCATTTCATATTGAGACAAAGTATAGAAACTATTAGTGTCATTTCCCCAATTACAGGATTCATTCCATCGCTTCAGCCAACCACGCAGTCGTGCAGCCCGTGACTAACCATGCATGACTTGGTGCTTCTTTTCTTGCTTCTCCTTTGCTTCTTCTCATTGAAAAAGAAATCATGCACCGCCCACCAAGACGTCATTTGCTTTTCTTAGTCACATAATTTTCTCCCAAATCCTCTTCATTCAGAAGTAAAAGGAGAAGCTTTGAGGATTTCAACATACAACAACTATTGCAAGATGTAGCGAGTTTTTGTCTAAAAGGGGATGTTCCATCCATTTCGTTTTCCTTTGCAAAAGTAAAGTAGTTCCGGTCCAAAGCAAGCCATCCACAATGGAACTCGAACCTCTGTACATCCAACTTGTTCAAGTATACAAGTCCAATCTGCTCATCAACTCTGATAATCTTTCTATAAAGATGAAACTTTTACAAATGAATCTTTCAGTTAAGAGATTCTACTGGTTTCATGACATCCCTATGAGAGAGTATTTGGCTTGGGCAACCCCATCAGTCCAAAAAAATTCCCCCCTTATTGTTCTTTGCCTCTTCGAGGTCTAGCGTGACAATCAAAGCTCGATCTTCCACAAAAGATCTAATTCCATGATACGGTTCGACTTCACGGATCTTGAAAAATGGTAGAATATGGTAAAATACAATGCCCCATCTCCACCATAAAATCGGTATGGAAGATTGAAACTTCATGGTCACCGAGCCACTTCTGTTAAAGACCCAGTTTTGTCTATCGACAGAGTGGAAACTTCTTGCGTGTTACTGTTGTCCCGTTCTTCATTAAAATGGTCTCTCAGAAATTCAACAGCCATAAATGTGAGTGCGGAGGCTGGAATGTACCATGTAATCCTTGGCACGCTACCTCGGAAGAGTCCCTTCGCACCTTCTACTCGCCATATGCTACGAATTGCATCGAACCAACCGTTGTACCTGAGACAACAAGCCATTAGAACTTCTCTTCATGTTTCTCAGTTCACTTGATTTAAGGAAAACCATGGAGGATGATTTATCCCTCCATAACATATGTATGACCTAGCATAGAGGATGATATATCCCTCCAGAACATATGTATGACCTAGCATAGAGGATGATGAAGATGAAGCTCTTAACTATGCAATGGAATTACTGGATCGGCCCTTTTTGTCACAGCTAAACATTTGCAAAATCTATTTTTGGCAATATGCCTCATTCGTACTTCCTAATACATTGCATGAAATTGCCACCCCTCTTATAACCAGATGGCAATCCCGACCAACTCATATTAACTAGTAACGCCATTGAATAACACTTTGGACTATGGAGATCGACAGAAGTCACGTAATGGATACCCCAAATATTTAACACAACTAGCTATGTACAACAGATCAGAAGACTAGTAGAACGGATGATTGTGCACTCAAGCAAACTAATCGAGAAGCCCCAATAATAGTGCTAGCCGGTGTGTAAGCAAGACAGAACAGACAGGACGAGGCAGAGGCAGAGTCTTGAAAGCTTTGAGAGAGTGACGAAATATCGACAATATGGTCTTTGCATCAATACAAAAGCCATGCGTCTCTAAACATAATAGCAACAAGTTACCTTGTCGCTGATCCTTGCACTTGCAACCTCGTCTTGATGACATCCAAAGGAGTAGTAAGATAAGCACTAAAACCTGAATAAAATAAAGAGCCTTAAATTGATCTTATGGTGCAAAAAGATTACGGTAATAATCAAAATCTAATAAAATGCTATAATGCATGAGCACAGACATACCACCAGCTAATCCACCTAATATAAGTCCTTCCACTGAACTACTTAGACGGAAATTTGATTCTGATAACCACATCCGCTTGCTGTACTCCGTCATGTCTTTAAGTGCTTCATAAAACATGACCTGCAAAGATGTAAACTAGTAACTGGATGACACACCAAAAAAAATTCAGTGTGCCTAATTATCTTCAAGTGTGGTAGTGGGAGCATGAAAGCAAATATGAAGGAAGATAGCATTAATAAAGGTGGATTTGGCAATTGAAAAAGGACATCATTTATTTTATTAACTTACCATAAGACCAGCAAATGGAACATCCCTAGCAAGTGTGGACCAGTATCTACAAAAGCATCAAAATGGGGGTGATTCTTGGTATTGCAATAGCTAGAAATTACAAGGAAGTACAGAAAAGGACCTCATAATTTTGAACATCTAACTTATAACCTATTCTCAGCATTGGAAGTTTTTACCAAAAGAAGAGGGGTTGAGCTCTCTCTCTCTCTCTCTCTCTCTCTACACACATGCATGTCTGCATTTGACTCTATGCATAATATTGATGGTTTCTACAGACAAAATCTAATAAACGTGTACCATCCATAAGAACCTAGGAAGTTTGACTGCAACAGTTACCCTGTATAAAGTCCCCTCAATCCCTGCTCCTTCCATATTGAAACGCCAGCCTGAAACATTCCATTGTAATAGCCATACATACAGGCATTAGACTTCAAAGTAACCCTATCTTTCTGGACCACTGATCTCCATGACGATTTGGTGCCTTGGACCTGCATACGCTGCTTCATGACTTCACATGGAACATACACAAAAGAACCCAGGGTATCTCCTGAAATGCAACAAGTTCAATTGGAGTTTTTAGTGCTCAGAGGTATGACAGTCATTGATTCAACCAATTGAAATCCAGGGGTTTCACCTAATTTTCATGCATGATGCATTGGTTGCACACACATACGACATTTACATCCAAAGGGGAAAAATTGAATGAGAGATGCACATTGCTTGGTCAAGCAGAAATGTTATAGTAGTCCAGCATAGCATACCAAGTGCTCCAGCTAAAAAATGAGACCAGTGCCCCCCAAGCTCAGGATTTGATTCTTCAATCCACTTCTTGGTGGATTCTATGAAACCAAAATACGTTGCTCCAGTTGCAAGAGATCCGGTTACTCCAGGTGCTATACCTCTATAAAACCCTACGATGAATAAAAAGAACAAGATGAATAAAAAGAACAACCATTAGCAATGCACCAAGAGTACATGATCAAAGGTACTAAAAGACATGACAAGAAAGTTGTACCCCTTAATCCGTCTGCACACCACACTGTACGGACCATCTGGAGTACACTCTTTTGAGTCTGATAAAATTGCATCCAAATGTATCCATGGAGATCAAATTATTGATTGGCAAGCAAAGCAGGGAGAGCCAAGTACTCAAGAACAACGCAGGGACACTTCTTTTTCGACCATGTCACGCTGGTTTTAGGCACCACTGCAGCATTAATTAATGCATGCTACAGATGCGACTCAATAGTTCGTCTTCGTACCTGACTCCTGCTGAGAATCGCCTGACTTTGAATCCGTGTCTTGACCGTATCAACCGGGTGCATCATTCCTTCACCAAAAGCCCCAGCAACAGCACCCCACAAGAACTCCCTCCATACTGTGCCCAAAGATAAAAATCAATTTTCAAGAAATTCCTAATTTCACAGAAGAAGCATGCAGAGAAATAATAGAGGCCTCATTAACTTTTCCCCAATAGAGATCATGGAAATTGATGATCTATATCCAGATACACGGCCTGCTGAATTGATTCATCTATGAACTAATCGGATTTCTATGCTTCTGAAGATAAACTCCAATCCGCATGGATGAACTCGATCACGAAAACACCGACAGAGTGGGAAGGAAACCGACATGAAGAGAACCGTTCCAGTTCATATGCTACTTTAGAAGTAACTGAACCTAAACACGTCTCACTCTACCGGTGTTTCGGCTCGTGCCGATCAACGACTCCAAACAGGCCATCCCCATCGACTCGCTCGCCACCGCGAGAACTTCCCGACGGTTACGCCACCTTCCGGCAGAGCACGAGGCAACGAAATCGAAGCCTTACTTCATCTAGACCGAACTAGGAGGTACGAAACGTCTTGCGGCAATCATCTTTCTTTCTTCTCCGGAAAGCAAGCGCACGCGGGGAATTGACGATCGGAAAAATGGCTCACCGAAGAAGTGGTGGTGATCCGCAGCGGCCGGACGCGGAGCCGCGCGTTGATTTCCGTTCGGGCTCGAGCTCCGATCCGCCATGGAAGTCGCCGGAGCAGCTCTCTGTATCTTTTAGGGTTTAAGCTTCGTCCGCCATTTCTCCGGGGGGGTTTAAGCTTTTAACGCTGCGGTTTGAGCGGAGGCCGTCGTTCAGTTTCCAGCGAAAACGACGTGTCGTTGCAGTCCCGAGACCCCGGGAATGGTAAAACGCGAGGGCGCCCGATGTTGTTTTCTGCGTTTTTGGATCGGAAACGATGACTGTTGTGGGCTGGGCTGGAATGGCTGGACAATGGCCATTGCTTAAAGCCTGCTCTCCAAAGCCCATTGCTAAGCCCAAGGAGATTTGCTGATCCAGGCAGCCATGGAGGATGAATCGGAGACGGAATTCATCGGTAATTGATGAATCTATGAGTTCCTTTTGTAAGATGAGACGCCTTGGGCATGAATGAGCCACACATTATCAAGTCATGATCAAGACAAGATCTCAATGTTCTCGCGTCTTGCAATGTTGCACTCGCCGCTCGATTGCCAACCTACAGTAGGAGACTTGTTCCTCCAATGGCATGTGGCGACCGAGTGCATCGAATGAGGCCAAGGAACCTTGCCTAGAGCACTCGGCAGAAATCACATTGCGTGAGCATTCATAAGGGCCATCACAATGCTTTGTCTAAATAAATAGTTAGATTCCCTTTGTCCGTGTTAATTCTAAGTTGATTATTCGACACTGGAGGAAGGCTCCTAAAGGAGCCATTCCCAATCCATCCCCCAGCCACCATGCAGCAAATTGCTCTCGCCACAAGAGCAACTCGATGAGATAGTAGCAATCAATTTGCGTCTTTGACGCAATGTAAATAAATATTTGCAATTGATAGACTTTAATTCATTTAATATGATCCTTAAAATATTCCAAAATGTTCAATCTAGTCCTTAAACCGTCAATTTGTTTATCCCTCCACTTACCATAAATAAGTCAAAAGTTTTCACAATTATACTACTACCCAAATTTTATTATATCCTTATATTTCATTCCATTTCATAAGCCAACAAGATATCTCCATATTTTCATTGCTTTTCTATCTTTTTGGTCTTTATAATTATTACAATAGATCCATTTAATTATATTTTTGCCTATGACATCCATACTAGCAAAAATATAACCCCATTTAGAGTTATCTTAGTTTGATATTCCTACTATTTTAATTTCCTAATTTAAAAATCTAGCTAAATTTAATTAGGGTTAATACCCCGAAAAACTCCAAACTAATACATATGTAACAAATTTACTCCAAACTAATTTTTTGACTATCAAAAATTTCAAACTGGTACACATTTAACAAATTTATCCTAAATTGTTACATATTTGATAAATTTACCCCAAACTGATACATCATTGACAAATTTATCCAAAACCGGTACACTTATAATGTCTTTACTTTATGTTAATTTATGTTAAATTTTACTGTCAATTTATTAAGTTGTATGATACGTGATAGTTTACTAGTGTACTAGTTTGAAGTTTTATTCTTCGTTTATCACAATTATACATTTTTTGTGGTTTTTGCAGTATTAATCAAATTAAACTGAGGGTATATTTATCACAAATGTACTAGTTTTTTTTTATTTTTGAGGGGTCAAACAAAATATTTTTTGATAAATTTATCACAAGTATACTAGTTTGAGGTTTTTCATAGTCAAAAAATTAGTTTTTGATAAATTTGTCATATGTGTATCAATTTAGGATTTTTTAGGGTATTAACCCATTTAATTAAGAAAACACAAAATATAAAAACTTGAAAATTTTACTTGTCTAAAAGATTAAGAATAAGATTTAGATCAATATAAGTACAAGAAGTCTATAGTTAAATTAAAATCGCTATAAAAAATCTATTGAAAACAATTATTTCTATGACTTTAAATGAGGTCATATTTAGGAAGAAGTAACAAAAAAAGACCTCAAATCATGCCTATTACGACACATTTATCCTACATTTTTGGTGATGTCGTAAACCCTAAATTTGTACTTATGTGACACATTTATCAAAAAAATCGGTGACATCACAAACCCTAAACTTATATACATGTGACATATTCACTTCAAATTTATAACTTGTGCGATACAATTATTTTGCATTGAAATTCCATTAACGAACATCACTACCTACATGAACAATGGAAAGCAAACATTCTTGACATGACACTCACATGGTAAACATATACAACTCATTGTATTTCTTTTTCTTGTTTTCTTTTCCCTTTTCTTAACTTCCTACTTGGTTTGGTTAAAGCCTTCTCTCGAAAGCCCATTGCCAAGCCTAGTGAGATTTGCTGGTGTTTCGGCCGTCTGGTTCGACTTTGGGGGAATGCTAAGCCATTTCTTCATATATCTTTGGATGAAGGTGCGTTTGGTAAAAGCAATAGTGTTTGGATGACTCATTTTATAAAGCAAATTTGAAATGAGAAAAAGAAAAGAAAAACAGAGGGCAAACATGGGTGAGCATTGGCAGGGAAGATAAGGATTGGGCAAGCTTCAATTGCAACAATCACAGGCAAACGTTAGTTAGGATATGGTTGTCTAGAGTCGTGCGACCCTAACCTCGTCAATCCTTCGTAGCTAGATTGCCCTCATGACCCCTCGCTGCTTATTCTCATACAAAGAAGATGAAAATTAATAATAAGGGTGAAATCAAAAAACAAAAATAATGGTGAGGATAGTTTTGGAACAAAAAAAAAACTACTTAACCCTTAGAAATAGCCTTCCACACATGCTTAAAATCCAAGGCAAGGCTTTCAATTTTGCCAAAACGAACCTTTGGTCAAAAGAATGGTATTATACCAATGCCAACCCAGTTTTAGCCTATTCTAAAAAAAGGCTTGCCAAATGCCTCATATTTTCCTAAGGTGAACCAAAAGGGTCATTTATGCATTTGTGTTGGCGATTGCACTCGATGTGATACAAACAGCTAATTTGTGTTTTCAACATGATGTACATAAATTTATGCAATTTTTAAATCGAAATAATCTCAACTATGGAGGTTTGACCTAGGTAGATAGATTCGAGAACTAGCAATTACTTCATAAACCTTGTGAATATTGTAAGAGGCGATTTGAATCTGGATAATGAAATAAAATATAACGTAATTAATAGAGGTAAATTAAAGCGTATCAACTAATTAAGAAATCAACATAAAAGTACTATTCTTGTCTGTTACATTATCCGTAAGGACCCTTTCATTTAAGCAGTCATATAGAATTAAATTGTGATTTTTGTTTCCCATAGTGTGACGCCTTAAAAAATTTCAATAGTAGTAGATTGAGCATATTAAAGATTTTATACATATACATATATACTTGTTCTTTGTTGTTATTGACTTGTTTGAGGATACCACCATATCATAATTCTGAGGCATCTGTTTCAACTATTTTGAAAGTGGAAGGGTCAGCAAGGTGTAAGCATGGTATATCTTTTACATGCATTTTGATTTGTTTGACAATGTCTGTATGGACAGAGGTCCAGGGTGGAGGATCCTTACGTAACCTTTGGTGTAAAGGTTTACAAATGATATTTATATTGGGAAAGAAATCTAAAATATAATTGAGACTACCCAAAAACCTTTGTAATTGAGTTTTGTCTTTAATCTCATCAGGGAATTTATCGGTAAAAGAGATTATACTCTCCTGACGCCATCTATGAATGGAACATTGATGGTGTTGCAGAAACCAATATTATGAACATTCTTAACAACATGGTGATGCTTGCTAATGCCTACAAAACACAGCAAGATGTTTCGACCATCTTTGTTGCTAATCTTTTAGTAGCGGATTTCTTGGACAGCTAAAAGGTTGGTGGGATAATTACTTGACAGATATATATATATATATATATATATATATATATGTATAGGTATATATGTAAATAATAAATAGAATAGTAATAACCTAGAAAAATAAATCAAAAAAAAAAAAACAGAAAAGAAAATTCGAAGCGCTTGTTTGCTCTACCCACGTAGCATCCAGGTGTGTTAAAGAAAAGAGGGGGGAATTACACGCATCTTTTTCTCTTTCTCTCTCAGCGAACAAACCCATCCGCGTCTTCTCTACCGAGACACCTTGCTTTCTTTTCCTCTCGCTTTTGTTCGTCTCCACCGAGCCCACCCATCTCAGCCCCTCACGACCAGCGCCATCATCAAGTAGCAGATCGTTGCTGCTCGGTTCTGATCAAGGATTCGACGCCGGCTGTGAAGCTTAGCGTCCGACGTCTCCTTTCCTTTCCCATCGACGAAGTATCCAGGCAAGTGGGCTGTTTCTGTGGTCTTAGTCCCTGATTTGGCTCGTTGGGTGTTGCATGTGGGGTTAGGGTTAGTTAGCTGCGATTGGGGGATGCAAGGGATGAATAGAAAAGCCATGTTCATGGTTGAGATTGGTGGATGGTGAAAACCGGTTGCGGTTTGATGGGTAAAACAGAGGAAATCATCTGCGCGCGCGCTCTCCATCCCACGTTACGTCTTGTTGCTGTCTTAGAAAATGTATTGATAGGCTGGGTGATTGGATTTTGATGTTGAGTGATGGTTTATTGAGCAACTGAGATTGTTGTGAGGTTGAAGGATTGATGAAATGGTTGGATTTCTCAGGCATGTGTTTGATTTCTTTGAATTTTAACCAAAACAGATTTTGGCAACTAAGAAATCTTGGAGAATTCAGCCATTGTTTTGGATTTGGAAAGGAAAAACCTCCTGACTTGTGTTCTGAAACTTTATTTACTATGGTACTAGCTTCAAGTGTCTTAAAAATTTCACGATGCTTTCAATATTTTCGAATTGTGTATCAAGCTGTCCAAACCAGGGAAGGTCGGGTTGATATCTCGGTTTACCACAGGAGTTTTGAAATTGTTATTGTCTTTTGAACAAAATCTGACTATAAACTGATTTGGAAAAACCTCCCGACCCTTGCTGAAATTTTACTTACCGAGGCACCCTTATCAATGATTCAAAAGGAAAAGAAAATACTTTTTGGTACCTTCCAAAATTATAAATCTTTGCACAAACCAGTCTTTGAAAATCTGGAAGTTGGGAGTGTAGCTTCAAAATTTCTCTTGAGCTGTATGTGGAGTCTTTGATATGTAGGAGGGTGTTAGATCAAGAAAATCTGGTTGTGGATAAGGTGCATGTGCTAGATTCCGAATTACATGAAGTGTGAGTGCTGGATTTTTGAACTTGCAAGTAAAACCAAATGAATCTGAGATTCTGACCATGAGGAATCTTGGCGATAATCATGCTGTGGTAAGGTGTACCGTGTGTATGGACAGAGAGCATAATGATAGGAGGAGTTTTGTGAACTAATGACCTGTGTTTGTGAAAATCAGTGTGACCTCAGTAGACGTTTTAATTTTTTCTGTAATTATCTGACCACAATTTGATTTCGAACCCTCGATGAAAGTTTTAGAGCACATCTTCATGAATAACATATTCAAAATTCAGAGAAAACGAACAAAGTATGACCCTCGAAATAATTTTCCTACAAAAATGTGAAATCTGGAATTTTACAGAATGTTGGGTAGGAAGAAAATTGAAGTTTTACCCTCTGTGCCTATGGAATCTGACTTAGAGTTCTTCTTGAGATTTGTTCCTTTAGATCTTATCAATAACGTGTCAAAATTTCGTAATATTCTGATAAGGATTGATGTACTTTTTATGTCTGCAAATAATACTGCTCCTTTTTGTTCATAGATTTCTTGATCCAGTATATGTGTTAGTGGTTGTCTTTTGTATTGGATCCTTATTTGGCTGAGATTGTTGGTGCTGTAACAAGGGGAACTATGAATGTATGATTGGCTATTGAGCTAATGTGAGACCCAGTGTCGGGATGCCTGGAGAGGGATGGAAAGAAGTAATGGTGTTCTCTCCAGAGGTCGAGAAGAGTTGAACAGCTTCTCGGGGGACCTCGTGATGCCAGGTTGGGTGCGAGGGGTTCGGGGTGGAGTGTCGTCTCCCCTGGGTGATGGTTGTAGCTGGGTTTCTGTGGATTCAATAACTTGATGTTTTGTTTACTTATTTGCACTGTTTTTTTGCCAATCCAAGTTAGGACTAACCGCTCACTTGCTGAGTTTTATTTTAAAAACTCACACTTGTTAATTTGTTGTTTCTTCGAGTAGAAGATGTCGGCGCACCGCCCCCGCCTGCTGCCATGACGACCATCCTCTACGGCTTCCCCGCCGACTTTGTTTGGCGGCAAGAGGACTTCCCGGGACCACAATTTCCCGGGAGTTGTGTTTGTCAAATACACCTCGTGTTTGACAATAGACACAGGGCGCCTACGGGACCGGCTTACATGGTCTTCGTGGCCCTTTACGCTCGGGTTGATGGACGGTTGGTGGGACCCTTGCAGCTGTATGATGATGGGCCGGGCGGGGTGGTAGTCTGCAGAGTAGGAGGTGTAGAGAGGTGCCGAACGTGTGGGAGGATTTTTGTTTTAGTTGTTTAACAACATGTACATAACAAATGAGAGGCGGAATAGTTAGTGTTTGTAGTATATGGTGTTTTTTGTAGAGATTCCCCTCTCAATCTCATATTCCCCACGTGTAAATGAAGGAACCGAGTTTATAACAAATAGAGCCGAGTAGCTCAGTTCCTTATGTACTCGCTTGATTGGAATCTATTTATTCATTTCATATAATTCATGAAGTATAAATAATTATTGAATGAAATCAAGGTATATGAGATCCTGGTTGTCACATTGAGACCGAAGTCAATCTTCTTTTAAGTTCCTGAAAACTTTGTTCACACTTATCATTCCATTCAAATTTCACACTCTTCTTAGTTAAGTGGGTTAAGGGACTGTTTTTTTTGCCAATCCAAGTTAGGACTAACCGCTCACTTGCTGAGTTTTATTTTAAAAACTCACACTTGTTAATTTGTTGTTTCTTCGAGTAGAAGATGTCGATCGCACCGCCTACCCCGCCTCTGCTGCCATGACGACCAATCCTCTACGGCTCCCCGCCCGACTTTGTTTGGCGGCAAGAGGACTTCCAGGACCACCATTTCCGGGAGTTGTGTTTGTCAAATACACCTCGTGTTTGACAATAGACACAGGGCGCCTACGGGACCGGCTTACATGGTCTTCGTGGCCCTTTACGCTCGGGTTGATGGACGGTTGGTGGGACCCTTGCAGCTGTATGATGATGGGCCGGGCGAGGGTGGTAGTCTGCGAGTAGGAGGTGTAGAGAGGTGCCGAACGTGTGGGAGGATTTTTTTGTTTTAGTTGTTTAACAACATGTACATAACAAATGAGAGGCGGAATAGTTAGTGTTTGTAGTATATGGTGTTTTTTGTAGAGATTCCCCTCTCAATCTCATATTCCCCACGTGTAAATGAAGGAACCGAGTTTATAACAAATAGAGCCGAGTAGCTCAGTTCCTTATGTACTCGCTTGATTGGAATCTATTTATTCATTTCATATAATTCATGAAGTATAAATAATTATTGAATGAAATCAAGGTATATGAGATCCTGGTTGTCACATTGAGACCGAAGTCAATCTTCTTTTAAGTTCCTGAAAACTTTGTTCACACTTATCATTCCATTCAAATTTCACACTCTTCTTAGTTAAGTGGGTTAAGGGACTGTTTTTTTTTTGCCAATCCAAGTTAGGACTAACCGCTCACTTGCTGAGTTTTTATTTTAAAAACTCACACTTGTTAATTTGTTGTTTCTTCGAGTAGAAGATGTCGACGCACCGCCTACCCCGCCTGCTGCCATGACGACCAATCCTCTACGGCTCCCCCGCCGACTTTGTTTGGCGGCAAGAGGACTTCCAGGACCACCATTTCCCGGGAGTTGTGTTTGTCAAATACACCTCGTGTTTGACAATAGACACAGGGGCGCCTACGGGACCGGCTTACATGGTCTTCGTGGCCCTTTACGCTCGGGTTGATGGACGGTTGGTGGGACCCTTGCAGCTGTATGATGATGGGCCGGGGGCGGGGTGGTAGTCCTGCGAGTAGGAGGTGTAGAGAGGTGCCGAACGTGTGGGAGGATTTTTTGTTTTAGTTGTTTAACAACATGTACATAACAAATGAGAGGCGGAATAGTTAGTGTTTGTAGTATATGGTGTTTTTTGTAGAGATTCCCCTCTCAATCTCATATTCCCCACGTGTAAATGAAGGAACCGAGTTTATAACAAATAGAGCCGAGTAGCTCAGTTCTTATGTACTCGCTTGATTGGAATCTATTTATTCATTTCATATAATTCATGAAGTATAAATAATTATTGAATGAAATCAAGGTATATGAGATCCTGGTTGTCACATTGAGACCGAAGTCAATCTTCTTTTAAGTTCCTGAAAATTTTGTTCACACTTATCATTCCATTCAAATTTCACACTCTTCTTAGTTAAGTGGGTTAAGGGACCGTTTTTTTTTTGCCAATCCAAGTTAGGACTAACCGCTCACTTGCTGAGTTTTTATTTTAAAAACTCACACTTGTTAATTTGTTGTTTCTTCAGAGTAGAAGATGTCGATTGCACCGCCTACCCCGCCTGCTGCCATGACGACCATCCTCTACGGCTCCCCCCCGACTTTGTTTGGCGGCAAGAGGACTTCCAGGACCACCATTTCCCGGGAGTTGTGTTTGTCAAATACACCTCGTGTTTGACAATAGACACGGGAGCGCCCTACGGGACCGGCTTACATGGTCTTCGTGGCCCTTTACGCTCGCTCGGGTTGATGGACGGTTGGTGGGACCCTTGCAGCTGTATGATGATGGGCCGGGCGGGGTGGTAGTCTGCGAGTAGGAGGTGTAGAGAGGTGCCGAACGTGTGGGAGGATTTTGGTTTTAGTTGTTTAACAACATGTACATAACAAATGAGAGGCGGAATAGTTAGTGTTTGTAGTATATGGTGTTTTTTGTAGAGATTCCACTCTCAATCTCATCTTCCCCACCTGTAAATGAAGGAACCGAGTTTATAACAAATAGAGCCGAGTAGCTCAGTTCCTTATGTCCTCGCTTGATTAGAATCTATTTATTCATTTCATATAATTCATGAAGTATAAACAATTATTGAATGAAATCAAGGTATATGAGATCCTGGTTGTCACATTGAGATCACCCAGGGGGAGACGACACTCCACCCCGAACCCCCTCGCACCCAACTGGCATCACGAGGTCCCCGAGAAGCTGTTCAACTCTTCTCGGACCTCTGGAGAGAACACCATTACTTCTTTCCATCCCTCTCCGGGCATCCCGACACCCGGGGTCTCACATTAGCTCAATAGCCAATCATACATTCATAGTTCACCCTTGTTACAGCACCAACAATCTCAGCCAAATAAGGATCCAATACAAAAGACAACCACTAACACATATACTCGGATCAAGAAATCTATGAACAAAAAGGAGCAGTATTATTTGCAGACATAAAAGTACATCAATCCTTATCAGAATATTACGAAATTTTGACACGTTATTGATAAGATCTAAAGGAACAAATCTCAAGAAGAACTCTAAGTCAGATTCCATAGGCACAGAGGGTAAAACTTCAATTTTCTTCCTACCCAACATTCTGTAAAATTCCAGATTTCACATTTTTGTAGGAAAATTATTTCGAGGTCATACTTTGTTCGTTTTCTCTGAATTTTGAATATGTTATTCATGAAGATGTGCTCTAAAACTTTCATCAAGGGTTCGAAATCAAATTGTGGTCAGATAATTACAGAAAAATTAAAACGTCTACTGAGGTCACACTGATTTTCACAAACACAGGTCATTAGTTCACAAAACTCCTCCTATCATTATGCTCTCTGTCCATACACACGGTACACCTTACCACAGCATGATTATCGCCAAGATTCCTCATGGTCAGAATCTCAGATTCATTTGGTTTTACTTGCAAGTTCAAAATCCAGCACTCACACTTCATGTAATTCGGAATCCAGCACATGCACCTTATCCACAACCAGATTTTCTTGATCTAACACCCTCCTACATATCAAAGACTCCACATACAGCTCAAGAGAAATTTTGAAGCTACACTCCCAACTTCCAGATTTTCAAAGATTGGTTTGTGCAAAGATTTATAATTTTGGAAGGTACCAAAAGTATTTTCTTTTCCTTTTTGAATCATTGATAAGGGTGCCTCGGTAAGTAAAATTTCAGCAAGGAATTCGGGAGGTTTTTCCAAATCAGTTTATAGTCAGATTTTGTTCAAAAGACAATAACAATTTCAAAAACTCCTGTGGTAAACCGAGATATCAACCCGACCTTCCCTGGTTTGGACAGCTTGATACACAATTCGAAAATATTGAAAGCATCGTGAAATTTTTAAGACACTTGAAGCTAGTACCATAGTAAATAAAGTTTCAGAACACAAGTCAGGAGGTTTTCCTTTCCAAATCCAAAACAATGGCTGAATTCTCCAAGATTTCTTAGTTGCCAAAATCTGTTTTGGTTAAAATTCAAAGAAATCAAACACATGCCTGAGAAATCCAACCATTTCATCAATCCTTCAACCTCACAACAATCTCAGTTGCTCAATAAACCATCACTCAACATCAAAATCAATCACCCAGCCTATCAATACATTTTCTAAGACAGCAACAGTGTCGAACATGGATGGAGAGCGCGCGCGCAGATGATTTCCTCTGTTTTACCCATCAAACCGCAACCGGTTTTCACCATCCACCAATCTCAACCATGAACATGGCTTTTCTATTCATCCCTTGCATCCCCCAATCGCAGCTAACTAACCCTAACCCCATGCAACACCCAGCGAGCCAAATCGGGACGGAAGACCACGAAACAGCCCACTTGCTGGATACTTCGTCGATGGGAAAGGAAAGGAGACGTCGGACGCTAAGCTTCACGGCCGGCGTCGAATCCTTGATCGAGAACCGAGCAGCAACGATCTGCTACTTGATGATGGCGAGGTCGTGAGGGGCCGAGATGGGTGGGCTCGGTGGAGACGAACAAAAGCGAGAGGAAAAGAAAGCAAGGTGTCTCGGTAGAGAAGACGCGGATGGGTTTGTTCGCTGAGAGAGAGAGAAAAGATGCGTGTAATTCCCCCCCTCTTTTCTTTAACACACCTGGATGCTACGTGGGTAGAGCAAACAAGCGCTTCGAATTTTCTTTTCTGTTTTTTTTTTTTTTTTTTTTTTGATTTATTTTTCTAGGTTATTACTATTCTATTTATTATTTACATATATACCTATACATATATATATATATATGTATATGTATAAAATCTTTAATATGCTCAATCTACTACTATTGAAATTTTTTGGCGTCACACCTAGTTTGAGTGACTTTGGTAACATTAAATCAATCAATCTGGGTGATTGCACAGCAAAAGTCTCTTTGACATTTGGAGATCGCAACAGCATACTGCTAAGGCTCCATCTTAATAAGATAGAATTAGAGGTATGTCGATGAAAACACAATAAATAAATAAATAAATCGACGGCATATTTTTTCGATAGTGATCCAAATGCCATAAAATAAGAAAATAATATACAAGCATTAAGTTTTTTCACAAACAAATGAACCCTAAAAGTACATCTAATTTTGGAAGATCTAGAAAGGGATCAAAGCATCGAATTAGGGGTTGACTCAGTTCAAATATAATCCGCTATTTATAATCAAATCATAAACCAATCTAAAATGACTTAGGCCTTTTTGATATCCCAATTGAATGCTGAAAACTAAAATTCTGCACTCAATGAGATTGTACTTATTTGATGATTTTAAATAGAATCGACTTAAGTTAATAATTTAAGTCCAATATCCACTTAATTTGGCAAACAAAGAGAGGGGTTACTTCGGTCTACTTGGAAGAAAAGAGAAAATTATGTACTAAAAATTTAAGTATTGAATTTTAAGTGTTGCTAATCTTATGTGCTGAATACAAAAGCAAAAAGTTATTCGAGGTAATAAAAATTGATAAATGATTATTATTGATAACTTTCAAAACATGGAAAATAAGACTATTATCGCTAGGAGTTATCAATATATTTAGCAAGATTGTAATTACATAAATTATACTTTTATTAAATAAACAAAGGATGCCAATGATAATCATTTTATTTCATAAATCAATTTTTGGCGAGAAATAGTGAGCAAGTTTTTAAGTAAAAATACGCGTTTAATAACAACATAACATTTCTACTCTCAAATAAAAAATTTGTTGGGTAACAACAAAAAATTTCTCTCTCCTAGATGATCGATAGGCAACAATGGGAGGTAGCTGGCTAATAACAAGAGTAAGTAATGAGAAGAGCTTCTATTTCTCATTTTTGTTTAAGAAATAGAAGAATATAAAATTTTTATTTTGTATTTGTGTTCCAAACTTATTTCCGGACTAAAATGAAATTATGTTACCAAACGAATTTCTATTTTAAATTACTCTTGAAAATAAAAAAATAAAAAAGTAGATAAATAGAATGGTTATCATATGCACCTAAATAACCCATACCTTGTTATCGTATTTGAATTTAATATTATCAAACAAGCTCAGTCTTATCAACATGGAAATTTTGAGCACTCAATTGAATTATCAAATAGGCATTTGATTTCTTCAACATATAGATAATTTATGGTAATTATAATCTTGCTAGATATATTAATAAAGCCTATTAAAAGAAATTAATAATATTCAGCTGTCAATTTTCAATCAACTTCAACCAACTTTTTAATTCCTATTCAAAAAAAAAAAAAACCAACTTTTTAATTCTATCATAATTGCTTATTTTTTCACTTAAGATCATAATTGCTTATAAATTAATGCATGTTTTCTTCAACCAGCTGCCGTCGATCCGCCCAAACTCGCTGGAGCCGAAACGGCGTCGCATTTCCTTCTCGACCCAGCCGAGCCGAGCCGAGCCGAACACATAGGCACGAACCGAATCTCTTCTACAGACGAAGAAGCAGCGAAAGAAGGAGAAAAATTTCAGCTTCCTTCACTCGGATCTCTCCGCAGAGCAGAGCGAGCTTCTAGGGTTTCCGCCCCACCCGCCCCACCGCCGAATCGAAGATCGCCGCCGATGGCGATGGCTGCTCTCCGCCGCGAAGGGAGGCGGTTCGCCCCCTCCTCTCCCCCGCCCCATCGCCGCCGCCGCCCCCGCTCCTCCCCCTCCCTTCCTGTCGCCCGAGTAAACACCACTTCCTCCTCCTCCTCCTCCTCCTCATCTCTAATGAACTCGCTTTCTGTCCGGTTCGGTCAGGGCTCGTAGGTGCTCGAGAGCGATTCGGTCCGCGTCGCGTTTCGCGGTGATTTAGGGCAGGGTAGCTGCCGGCGATCCCCGATTCCGGCTCGCGACCGGCGCGAGAAATGTCCCTTCGTCTCGCGTTCTCGGTTCGCGATTTTTGCTCCGGAGGTTCCTCTCCCGGTGCTTGCTATCGATCTGCTTTGCCGTATGTGTGGAGATCGCGTGCCGAGAGATTTGGGGAATTTCGATTCTCATTTTTTGTGGTGTATGTATGCTGCGGGTCGGTTTCTTTCTGGTGAAATACGAAATCTCCGGCTTTGTTATCGTTTCGAGAAAGATTGTGCGAATGTAGTTTGTTGTCTGGAGAATGTCGTGACCGAGCAAGCGAATTTTCGATTCTCGGTTGAAGTAGGACTTTCGTAAACGAGCAATCGTGACGTGCATTGCTGTGTTGACTGACATTCCAATGAAGTCGGTTTTCTCATTTGTTTCTTCTGCTCTTTTTCTTTCTCAGAACACGTTTACTGCTTGATGCTTCCGCTCTGCTCATCGAACATCGTCCCCATTTTAGCTGGCCAGGCTAAAATAATGCCTTTGATCATACTGCATTATCCAACTTCGGTTATGTAGTGTCTGAGATAGTAAACTTCATTGGTTTCTTCCCACACCTGTCTTTGCAAAGGAAGGACTGTATAATGGTCTCTTGATTACAGTTGTTGTGTGGACAATAATTAGATAGAGCTTTTTCTTAAGTTGTGTAGCTTATTGAGCTGTATTGGGTTGGCAGGGAAGATGTTCCTTTTGGGGCTCGTTCTATTTCAACTCAAGTGGGTAAGAGTCACGTTATCTTAATTTCTCACGAATTCATCTTTTGATGCTTTCTTATTCAAGTTTCCTTCCAGTGTGCTGAGAATCGATCAGTTGTATATGTTGAAATACCTGATCCTGTGTTTTTTCTCTGTGCAGTAAGGAACCGGATGAAGAGTGTGAAGAATATTCAGAAGATCACTAAGGCTATGAAGATGGTTGCAGCCTCAAAGCTACGAGCAATTCAAATTAGAGCTGAAAATTCCCGTGGCCTGTGGCAGCCATTCATTGCTCTTCTTGGCGACACCCCCAGTATGTTCATTTACAAGCTATTGCTTTACATCTACCTTTGGTACGAGTATATTGGGGTGGCCACTTAAAGTGATACCCTGCTAGAGGTGCATAGTTTGAATTTGATGCTTATCAATGACATTAACCTGAATGAGTGGCTCAAGAAATGCAAAGTTAGACAGCTTTTTTAATTGAAAATCGGAAAGTTCGTAAATTTTGTTTTGGCCTAGGTAGATGCATCAGTTTTTTATGATGTTGTCGACTCTTGGCTTACATTATTACTGCGGGTAGGGATCTCTGTAAATTGACATTGAGCAATGTAACTCTACGTAAAAGAGGAGAGTGGCAAGTACTTGAAGTGCATGATAAAGTCGTAGGTTATTGAGATTATTTTGGCCCAAGATTTTTGCCACAATGAAAGTAATAGAGAGGAATGCTGGTGTATAAAGTTCAAAGTTTTTGTTACCCAAAGTATTTATGTAATTTTTTTGTGCTGGCCTGTGTCCTCTGGCTTTGACTTCCTCTTCCTGTCTGTTATATTAAAGACTGTGGAACTAGGAAGCTGCATAAACAAGTGATTGTAGAGTAATAAATTGTTGCATTGGCGTCAGTTGTTGGTAAAGGCAATCTTTCTTCAGGACAAGCAATTATTTGATGCAGCTGAGAGTTCTACTATGTTTGTATGCCTAAAATTTAATAATCACAATCCTAAAGCAATCCAATCAAGAACGAAAAGATATATAGAGAGCTTGTGCAAACACAGAAAAGTCAAAAACGAAAGCAATGAGACATTTGAGCTTAAAAGAAAAGAAAATATTCACATGGAAAGATTGATAGTGACATTTGGAATGGGCTGGAGATGAAACGAAAGGATTTTATGTTTTCATGAAGTTAAAATAACAGGACATGGCTATCACCTTGAAAAGAAGAGCTGGAGTATTTTTAATAATTTATCTCTCTCTCTCTCTCTGTCTGATGAATAATTATGCGGTGTGGAATTACAGGCATTGATGTCAAGAAGAATGTTATAGTTACTGTTTCTTCGGACAAAGGGCTGTGCGGTGGGATTAATTCCACTTCTGTAAGATTAAGCAAGGGTTTACACAAGTTGAACTCAGGTATTGTGTGTAAGGAGTAGATGGTAATCTTTTATATGGGTTGAAAAGATTAGCGAGAATGCTTTTGACCAGTTAAAAAATTTAAAATGCTGCAGGGCCTGACAAAGAACCAAAGTATGTAGTTGTGGGGGAAAAAGCAAAGGTTCAATTGATCCGCGACTCACGAAAGCACATACACTTGACCATATCAGAGTTAACAAAAATTCCTCTGAACTATACCCAGGTTGGGTTACTTTGTGTTTGGAATTTCTATAGATAGCTTGTACCAGTTGAGTTTGCTTAGTTGAATGCATTCATGGCACCAGGCTTTTAATTTTTTTTTTTTTTTTTTTTTGTATTTCTGTTCTTTTGCTTGCTCTCTGCTTATTGTCTAGTGATGCAGGCATTCTCTCACTTAAATACACAAACCCCCTCCCCCAAAAAAAAAAAAAAAAAAAAAAAAAGACACTGAAATAAGTATAACAAAAGCACATGCATCGGATGGTGCTTTTCTTTTGTTGCACCATTGAGTTGCTGGATACTCTCTTTTGATTGGAAAAAATTCCATGTCCATCTAATTTTCATATGTCTTGCAAATTCTAACCTCCTGGTCAATCAGAGGATCCATTAAATGAGATGGTAGATTCTTTATGTTTTTTTATTGTTGCAGTCTACTCAAGGAGTAAATTTCTGTTCAAAAGTCATTTATCAGACCCCTTCTGGCCTTCCTCATGCTTCGCATTGGTTTTTCCTGTCAGGTTTCTGTGCTGGCTGATGACATCATAAAGAATGTTGAGTTTGATGCTCTAAAAATTGTCTTCAACAAGTTTCACTCCGTCGTCTCATTTATACCAACAGTGTCGACTGTGCTATCACCTGAGGTGACATGAATTCTTTACCTTCGCTCAAGTCTGGTTTTTATCTTTTATTGTTCCCAGATATCATACTTGATGGGTGGTTGCATAGGTTGTTGAAAGGGAGGTGGAATCTGGTTCGGGTAAGCTTGGAGAACTGGACTCCTATGAGATCGAAGGTGGTTCAACGAGGGGAGAAACACTTCAGAATCTGGCAGAATTCCAGTTTTCTTGTGTAAGTACCACAATTTTAGATTAGTTAATATTTGCAACTAGACCTGGTTGTTTTTTGCTCCACTTGGGGATGGTCATTGTAGTTATTGCAAAGATGAACCTTTAAAGTTATGTGGATTTTCTGACCCCAAAAAAAAAAAGGAAGTTATGTGGATTCTATTTGTTTGCACTTTGCACTATTTGTAACCTTTTCTCACCTGTTTATAAAAACAGATTTAACATATTACTTGTGAGTTATTTGTGATTGGTAATAAGTTTTATGTATTTAGAAGGAATTTCTGAAGTAAATTTCTCGTTTCCCAAGTTTCCTGAAAGAAAAACATTTGAATCAAAGTAGCAACGAGCCGAATAGTACAACTACAGGGAAATATATCATTGGCAAGGTTTATTTTAAGAATTATGTGGCTAAGCAGGATGTGGGAGTTGATGGAGTGACTACAGGCCTTATACCTATTCCTGCCTTTGACATTTTCTACTTGAGTTCTGATGATTGTTGCTGGTATATTCTAGGGTTATGCGTTATAAGTTTCTTCCCTTCCGTTTCCGTAATTAACAAGATGCACTCTTCTTGCAGGTCATGTTTAATGCTGTATTGGAGAACGCTTGCAGTGAGATGGGTGCTAGGATGTCTGCCATGGACAGCTCGAGCAGAAATGCTGGCGAAGTGCTTGACCGCCTCACTCTCACTTATAACAGGTCTCTCTCTCTCTCTCTCTCTCTCTCTCTCTCTCTCTGTGTACATGATGGTTGATATGAGGCCGTTTATCAGAAGCAATCTTCCATTGATGCTCGTATGGGGGGGACCATTAGTGTTAGAACCTTTTGTTATCTTCCTGTTGTCATTGCAGTTAGTGGGTGGGCAGACTTGTAAAATATTTAGAAAATAACTTACGTATCCTCTATTTTCTATCCAAAACAGGAAGATAGAAAAAGAAGGATGTGAAACTGAATAATCCTTAACTATTTCGTTCTGTTGACTGATCATTTGTAATGTTGCCTTGATTGTCAGAACCCGTCAAGCTGCTATTACCACAGAGTTGACTGAGATTATATCTGGAGCATCGGCACTGGAGGGCTAATTGCGGAAAAAAGTATTTTCCAGCTTGTTTGACGTCGACGAAATAAAGATTTAAGGCGGGCTTTGTTTAAACATGTGTCACTGTTCCCCTTTTGAGGATTTCTGAGGAGGACCGCAATAATTCCCATTGCAAGAAGTTAAATTCTGCGGAGCACAAAGCAATTTTTCTTCCCTGGTTTTGCTTACTTCTGGAATTTCTTCTTCATTTCTAGTTTGGATGTTGACGTTGGCTGTTGATTTAATGATGGATCTGTTGCAGCTGAAACCTCTGGGTACCGATTGCTTGTTCTTCGTTGGAGTGTATATGGTGCTTAATTTAGCATCGACCCGTGCTCGATTTAGGCGAGCTTCTCCATTGGGTGGTTCTTTTGAATAAAAATTGTCTACCGAATTTCTGCTTTAGACTGCGGACCCTTGAACAGAGAGTGCTTGACTAAATCGTATTGCTCCTTGATACGTTAATTTCTCATGCAAATGATCTGAGCGGAAAACCAGCACCTAGCGAATAGATGGGCTTTAACCTGGACGCCCTAGCAAGTGAAGAACTGGATCATTAACCGAAGGTTTTTGTGATTACGGTCATCAAGCCAAGAAATTATCGTGCTTGTGATGTCCTAGCGCAAAGCTTCGCAAACATGGTTTCAATCGTGGCGGGATCGACACTGCACTGAATTTGAGCACGTACACCGGCTGAAGATAAAACAGAGGTATTTCCACTCAAGTTGGAGTTCTGTACATGCTTTCTCAATGGAACTATTTTTAGGCTAAAAACAATAGGGTACTACTGTCAGCAATTTCTCTCCTGTAATGCACAGGTAAACCTACTTCTCAGTTCTGGCCAACAAACAAAAACCTTATTCTCAGCTATTCCCCTCCTCATTGTGAGGTAGGAATAACCAAATCCCAACATTCCCAACCAAATAACCAAGAAAGAGAGAGAAGCGTGGTCAATAATGCTCCTTATGGAACACAAATCTTGTGATGGTCTTGGTGGAGAATTTGGTGCACATCTCCTCCAATTCTCTTGCTAATGCTGAAGGACCACAATAGAACACCCCTGCAAATCATAAGCCGGAGATTCAGATATAACCCTATCGAGGAGAAAAAAGCAATCCGTCCCACAAGCGCCTTTTGAGATCACTAGCTAATTTGATTTTAACACGGACGCATCATGAATTATTTGCAAATGGTTTGTCAACCAATGGCGCTAAAGTTCGATCAGGACCCCGTGAATTGTATGCCGTAGAATGCCTTCTAATAGAGGAATCACAGAAGCATGCCGAAAGCAAATGATAAAGATGTACTGTTGTCACGGGGTTTGCCGAAGTCTCACCAATCTGGGAACCGCCGTGCCTTCGGGACAACTTGGAGAAAATGCTGGACCAATTTGGTCTGGCAAAATGAGTATGCACCTGAAAATGACATTAGAAGTTAGATCAACCGATCTTGTAGCGAGAGGTATTCTCATGAATTCACGAGTGGTTGAACTGAATTTGAATGCTTTCGTCATAATCATTCGTGCTAATCGATTTGCAGGGATGGCAAGAAGATTTACGTCATAACTGCATGCCGAGTGCATTGTTAATGGGAAGACTGTACTTTTAAGACATGCAAACACAACTCCGGAAAGGACATATGGTTTTAGCATGATGACAAGTAAAGACGAACCGCCAAGTGAGATTGCTAAAAAGTTCATGACCATGATCATCGATCGGGCTTCTAACTGCCCTACTTCACATCTTTTTAATCAAGAACAAGATCTTAAAGTTTTATGGACAAGCTGGAAGCTGTTGCCACGCAGAAATCAGACGTGGAGATGTGGAGTATAATCGAACGACTAACCGGGGTCTGAGAGATGAAGTCGACGCCGCTCTTGGCATGAGACAGAGCTTGAATGGTGCTTAGTAACACTGACCGCGCATCCTCCTCCTTGTACATCGAGGTCAGGAAGTTGTGCATCTCCATAATCGACTGAAAAGGAACAACAACTAATTTGGTTTTTAAGTACAAGCAAATATCAAATCAGTGCCTATAAAGACTCATGTCAACTTCATTTTCTTGAAGACATTTTCAGGTTTTGCTTGCTGCCGTAAGAATCAATCAGTAACCTCTTTCCGGTTGGTCTTCGATATCTGCTTGATGAAATCCCTGAACCAGGCAAAGGAGCTCTGATCCCTCGTAACCCAGTACAGATAGGCTTTCGCTGGACCCTTCGGAATGCTGACTTCTCCGCCATCCACCTGGTAAATCGAGCATTTACCTTGTGTCAGCACGAGGGTTAAATAAAGCCTATTGAATATCTTATTCAACAATGCAAGGGATGTGCAACCTAGAAACTTACATGATCACAACCGACGACATCCTTAAGAATGCTGATAAATGGCGTTGCTCCTATTCCGAGGCCAACCAGAACCACGACGTCGTACTTGACATAGTCCTGAGAGGCTGCACCATAAGGCCCATCGATGTACATTTTGGGATAGCTAGCTGTTCTTGCCACAGTTGCCTGCATAGAAAACAACAGAGATTTGGATTCCCGGTTTCTGAGTATCGATTCGCGTCCTTTTTGTTCCTTACCTCTTGGAAGAGACTGTATAATTGATAACTCCAGTCTCCAAGTGTCCTAATGTGCACACTCAAATAACCTTCATCTGGTCCAGAAGTCAATGAAAACGGGTGCCTGGACATCAACATAGAACCGAAAGCACGGTCGTTTTAAACAGGCAAAAGTACAAGGAGAGCGTCGCGATAATCTCATAGCTGTCACAGTTTGGAAGGGACAAGGCGACGACTGGTTTGAAAAGAAAGAAGGCATGCAGAATACCATTCGAAGGGTGATATTCGAGAGCATTGAATGTATATATACATTCCACTTCTGTACTCAAAGCCTTCAGGCTTGCTAATTGTCAGGGACAAAACCTTTCCTGGATACACATTTGCCTACATGAGAAAATACAGCAGTTATCTGTTTACATGATCAGAACAATACCACATGAGGGTCGTTTGTTTCACGGGAAAACATATTCCATGAGAGTCGGCTGGCCACAGGATATTCCAGACCCGACCGAACATGATTTCCATATGATCTATACAAGTCTGGTAAACCATTTTCGCAGCATGGTAAATGACTTGACATACCTTCAGTATCTCCACCTCATAAAATGCCGATCTGACAGCCCGGAAGATCCTCTCTCCCGTGTACAGCAGCACTGGAAAGGCGATATACATCCATGTCTGTGCAACCAGAGCAGCATTATGCATGAATCAGTGACGACGTTAGAAAAGGTGTACATTCTCATTGAATCGAATCTCGGAATTGCAGATTATATTAGTAGAAAATTGCAGCTCTCCAAATTTCTTGCATTTCTTGTGGGAATTGTGATGCATGCTGAGAACTGCTTATAATTTCTAAGCAAGAATTCCAGTGAAGTTGTGAAAAATCCATACGTTTGTCGAGACAATGACATCGGATCAGCACTATTCTGTACGAATCTAAAAGTCCGAGCAACCTACCGTCTTTTCTATTAGGTTGCTGGTCAGGAAGAGGAACATGGAGTGCACGATCAACAGTGCGTACACGAAGACGAAGAGGTGGTGTGAGTACCAGAAGGTGTTGTACCCCGTGACCTGCCGGACTGACCGGGGCAGTGGCGGGGCCTGGCGCCTTGGCCACCTTGTCGCGAGGGAGAACGCGATTGCCATAAGGACCACCATTGCGATCCCTGTTGCCACCTCCGTTGTGGCCAGGATCTGGACATACGACGGCTGATGGTAGCCGAACCTTGCAGCAATCGTCTGGCGGAAGATTGAGTGATCGAGCTACTGATCCGAGGGAAGTCGCACGCCAGGTGGGTGCCGCCATGGAGGATCACCCCGATCACGATCCCAGCTGCGATCAACTGTCATAGAGAAATGAATTCGGAGTGTTTACAGTTGCATCAGACAGGAGATGACCGTTGCTTGACACTATGAAATCAACCAGTTTTCTAAATCTCGAGCCGAAACTTGGTTCTTATTTGATAGGAATCAGTCATGCTGCTAGTATATGATGCCAGAATGTTGAGAATATTGCATGAATCACTATGCACTCCTCTTCTACCTTGTGAAAGTTGATGTTATCGTTGAAGGGGACGATCGAGCTGACCCGGCGGCTGGCGCGGAGCCACGTGACAGTGTTCCGGCAGACGGGGAGGAGAATCACGGCCATGTTGAACTTGAGGGTCTCGGCAGCCCCTTTGGCGGTGCAAAGGCAGTAGCCCATGACCTCGAACGCCGTCCTATGCCTATACTGAATGAACTTCCACGTGAACAGTGCGACGCAAATCGCCAGCCAGAGGGCCACGATCCACGCCCGTCGCCAGTAGCTCCGGAACAAGACCTCCAGCCTCGACATGGGCCGCCCGACCACCCCATCCGAGTCCCAGCCCCCGCGGTAGCACAGCCTCGGCGACGGGGCAGTGGCGGAAGAGTCCTTCGACAACCCGAGCTTCAGCAGCGTCTCCACTTGAGATATCTGCACAGTGAACATGTTATGACATCAGTCAGGCAACGTTGAGCTTTGCCACCATTTCATTCCTCTCATTGAAGGCATCATCACCTCTATGTAACCTCGATCTCCCGAGCCGACGGCGTCCATGATCAGGGCGGCGTACTCGTCCACCTCCTCGCCGGTCAAGCTCACCTTGTTCGCGGCAGCACTCATCAAGATCACCTGCCCAAATCAAAGTTTCGAAATCTTGAGAAAGACTAAACTAAAGTGCCCTCAAAATCCCATTTTATTTTCCGTGAAACGAACGCAGCAGTGCACCTGCTTCACATCGCGTCGGCTAACTATCCCATCCATATTTCGGTCGCACCTGCGCGATATAATTAAAAATGAAGAAACGGGTATTTTCCGCGATCGAAATGTACAGAATAATTCATGGAAATGGCGATGAATTTGAATTGATTACAAGTCGAAGAAGATCTGGATTTTGGAGTCGGGGCACGGGTCGGTGAGGCGGCGCCAGAAGTAGTGGAGTTCGCTCTTTGTGATGTCGGATTTGAGGCCGTCTCTCCCTCGCAGCGCTCGCAGCAGCTCCTGGGCGTACTCCGTTGACCGTTGAATTCCTATCGATCGTCAAACCAAAAGTTTTTCCACATTTTTCTCATCCATGCACTTCAATAAAAAATCTCAACATATGAATTAGAAAATATACGTGCATATAATACAATTTTATTACATTTCTAGGGTTCTTTTTTTCTGAAAAATATCGTAATTGACATTCTTTCTTTATGTGCCGTCACATCACACTTGTTTTCAAGACTCCATTTTTGCATAGACTAGGACAATTTATTATCTACATACTCAGTAGCTGTAATGGTTATTGAAATGAATCACGTACAGAACAAAAAAAACAAAAAGTGAATCGCCTGCATACATTTTTTTTGACGAACAATTCTAAATACCAAAGCATCACAATAATTTGGAAAAGACATACATATAAAAATTATTTAAAAAATTATCGAAATGACTTGTTATTTTTATTTGCGCTTCATCATATCACATGTCTTCAAGACTCCATTTTTGCATAAATGAGATTATTTCATATATACATATATTTTTGAAATTTTAGGATAATTTGCAATTTATTATTGAAACCAATCATGTACAGAAAAAGAAATGTGAATCACGTGCATAATTTGGAAAGAAAAACATATGAAAAAGTTACGAAAAAATTGTCGAAATGATTTTAGAAGCTTCAAATTAAAAGTATCGATAGTTCGAAACTGAAATTTATTTCTTTTATTTTTCCTAATTTTTTTTTTCCTTTGATGAAAACTGAAATCTAAAAAGCATTTTCCGTGCTAACGTGCGCCTGCTTACGTGGCAGCCATTGAGCACCATATACGTGCCGGGTAGCGGCGGGAGCGCATGTTAGCGAGAGCGCGCCTTGCATGGACGCGTACAACCTCGCATGTTGAACGCTCAATGGCATCCAAATTTCTCTCAAAAAATGCGAAAATGAAATATAAAAAATGTATTTTGATTGAATTTTTCTAATTAAATCGCCAAGAAATCGTTAATCGTTAACCGTTAATCGTTAATCGTTTTGCCTATGTTCCGGAGCACTCACCGACGCAGAAGGCGAAATCCGACCACCTGGCCGCCGGCTCGACGCCATTCCGGTAGCGGTCCCGGGCGATCCGGTCGAACCGCTCCTCCACCTGCCTCCAGTGCTTGGCGCTCGCGTCCAGGAACCTCAGCCGCTGGATGGCCAGGCTAGTTGCCGCCGCCGTGCCGCCGTTGATTCCGCCGTCGTGATCATCGGCACGGTGATCCCGGTCCGTCTGGACGGGAGAGTACGGGACCGGAACCACGCTGGCGCCGTAGGAAGACGAGGAGGAAGAGGATGAGGAGGAGGAGGAGGAGGAGGATGTATAATGAGCCTCGGGAGAATCCATGTTGCAGAGCTCAACTCTCTCTCTCTCTCTCTCTCTCTCTCTCTCTCTCTCTCTCTCTCTCTCTCTCTCTCTCTCTCTCTCTCTAGCTCTCTCTCTATGTGTGCCTTCTTGCTAGCTTGATGTCTGTGAATTTGATTAAATGTTGAAGCTTTTCTTCTAGTGAGAGAAAGCTTGTTGTAACCCAGATGGAATGGTGAAAAAGTTCTCGTTTTTTCCCTCTGTGGTTTCTGGGTTTTTCAAAGTGTTCAAGGAGCAAGAAAGTGAGGGAAAGTCTTGTGCTTTGCGGGTGGGTGATGTGAAAATTGATGGTATCTGATAAAAGATTTGGTGGGGAAACAAGATATGGAGAGAGAGAGAGAAAGAGACAGAAAGGGAGGGAGAGTTCATAAATAATCAATGATCGAGGTGGTATTGTAGTAGCTCAAAGGAGAGAAGGTGAAGTGTGAGAAGCAGGTAGAGAGTGGAGAGGAAATGCATGATTCTTATGGGTTAGACAGAGAGAGAGAGAGAGATCCCTCAAGTAAAGCATTAAAATAAGGGACAAGGTTGGGTCATCAGCTAAACCAAAAACAGCTCATCAACTCACCATTGCAAGTAAAAGGAAATCTTGGGACATAACACATTGGTCCTGCACAAACCACTCTCTCTCTCTCTCTCTGTGTTTGAGGATTTAAATGAATGCTTGCGTATGAAAAGCAGGTCTACTGCATCTTGAAGGAGAAGGGTCTATGCCTCGAGTGACCAACCAAACCGGCCATGTGCATTATTACTTCCCTTCCCTATTGCCCTTCTTTTGCCCTCCCGCAAGAAAAGCGCAAGAGCCCCGCGTTATCGGCTCGGGCAAAGCTCTAGCTGTCCGCCATCAAAACCCAACTCTCCGTTTCTTCTGCGTGGCTCAACTCCTCTGCGATTGCTGTAAAACGTCTCTGTTTCTCCTCGCTCTTACATGTTGGAAGCCAGACGATCTTTGGAAGCCGCAGGAAGTAAAGCATCATCATACGACGTGTCGTTCGTGTCGAACTCGGGGCGCATCATTGGGGTTGAGCCGCGTTTCTTATTCTGGGCCGAGAGCGTGGCCTGGTTATCTGGGCCTGAGCTCACTTGATGGGCCTTCGTTCTGGGCCTGGTCTCCATGGTCCTGTCTCTCTTCAAAATAGCATTTTTGGCTTGTCCCGGGTGAATCAGAATTATCTGAATAATATCGTCTCTCTGCTTTTACTCTGTGATTGAGGTTTTCCTCTTGCTATTCATGGATTTTGGCTTATGGATGGAAGCACTGAACATTTGCGCTTTATAATTCAGGAGCACAAGTGCACGGGCCCGGTAAATAATCTGTGGACCTCATGAACTAATTAAGTCCGGACCTTTGCCATAGGGTTGGCGGGTTCCTAGATTGGGTTGATTCCCCTAGAAACAGAAACTGGACCAGCTAGATCTGTCAATCCTGGCTCCATTCAGGGTTTTGGTAATTTTCTTTTCCTCTTTAAAAGAAAAGGAAATTTGAAAGGAAATAAAACGTATCGGTTCAAGTGTTTTGGCTCCGCACTTAAAACCGGGAACCACATAGAATCAACCGATTCAATCCAATCAAGTTTCGTTCTCGAGTCAATTCACCTGTACTTTGCAGTGCATAGATGGCTCTAACGCGGAGTGATTTGCACATAGTCGGTGGAAAATGAATGAGTGTATTTCAATTTACAAGTTGGAGATTACTAGAGACCCTACTTAGTCGTGTCAATCCTAGAAATTAGCATTCAATGTTTCCAAGTATAATGACGAGAGGAGGAGTTCACTGTTGAGTTCTAGACTTGTTTTTGCTTGTTCACTCACCTTGGCCTTTTCAAATATGAAAATGATAAAATCTTCACAAAGCTCAAATGTTGACATGTAATTCACATCACTTTTTTTTCACGATTCAATGAAACTTGACTACTGCTATTTAATCTTAACGAAAAAGCAAATCGATGTTTTGCTCACCAATCTTAACTTGGATACATAAAATTTGGTGAAAACATCGAATTTCTAAAATGATAAAATCTTCAAATCCGAAGCCCATGCTCACCATCCACAAGCGACATTTCCCAAATTTTCTAAGCGCTAACTAGACTAATGATCGTAGCCAAGAATATCTCTTCTGCAAGGTAACACCACCTTCCATGTTTTCTTGTTTTTTGGTAAGACTGAAGGCCGAACTGTATTTGTGATGCTTTTGTGAAAGTCACTGAGAAATCCGAGTCATTAGTTGATGACTGGTGACCTCGTTGTTGTTCTAAATGCTAATCACTATATTCAAACATTTCAATGCATATAAAGTGCGTTTAATTGAGCATTTTGAAAGTCTATAAAAAAAATGTAAAACAGTTTACTTTAAAGAGTTCTAGGTAAATGTAAAAGACGTTTGATAAATTGTGCTTTCAAAAATTATTACAGCTCATGTAAAAGAGACGTCACAAGCACATCAAGAAGGGGCAAAATGAAAGGAAAAGTTGAGGGAAAAAGCTCGTGGTGGGTTCTAGGGCGATTCTGAGACCGTCCATTATTCCATGGACCCCCAAAGAGAGGCCTCTGCACCATGGCTTGACGCAGCTTCGAGCACACGAAAGTAAGGAAAAAGTCCGAAGAAAAAAAAGAAAATATACAGCACGGATTACAAAAATGCTCCCCAATCAGTGGGGCCGCCAAATCAAAGTACTTGACGGCCCGTTTCACGTTTCCAACTTGTTAGGTTATTTATTCCCTCCTTTCTCTGTTTTTTTTTTTTTTAACTCCCATAATTGACACAGCAAGGAAAGTTACGGAAATATAGAGTAAATAAATTGTCTGACTCGAACATTGCCGCGTGGCGCCGTCAAATCGATGCTTTCTAATCGAGTGTCTCTGTCGATATGGTCTTGGGGTGCGCCGAACCTCTAATGGGTTGCAGCTGCAACTGCTGCCATTGGGACTGGGGGGGCGATGGCTGTTGTGGCTGTCATATTCGGTGATATGATGGCGGTGCTAGGCGCCTCGTCCAGGAAGCTGTCCACGATCATGGAACTGGGTCTCAGCACTAACCTCTCCCATGCTTCGTCAGCGGCCTCTTTCGACCCTCGTCTCGCGAAAACCTCTGTGGCATCAATCCTATGCATGTTCGAGCTCCACATCTTGTAGAGCCTGCAAATCTTCTTTCGTTGGTCACGAGCCAACAAACAAGCGTTGTCCTTGATCTTGGTAATGCTTGCCTCAAGAAACCTCGACTTAGTTTTGTCATCGGCATCGGTTGCCTCGATTCTAAAGTAATCATCCATTTCGCCAACTCCAATTGCTCTTCTGATCCCTTTGGTATTGTCTGCTTTGGGATTGTACATACTCCTAACCTCGTCCACCACTCCTGCTTCTACCATTCGATCCACCCGCTCCGACTCGAAGGGGCATAGCACAGACAAAGAAACATCGACCCAGAGGAAGCAACAGTCGTGCCTTGATCTAAATTCAGGATCACCATCCACAAGAGCTTCAATAAAGGAATTGGATCCGCCCGCGATTATTGGGACCCTGTCTCGCCTAGAGATGGATCGCAGGGCTAGTGATGTGTGGTCCCGGAAGTCCGTGGCCGTGAAGTCTGAATCAGGGTCCACAAATCCTAATAAATGGTGAGGAATACCTCTGCACTCCTCTTTGGTGACCTTGTTGGTGACACTGTTAAGGCCCTTATAGACTTGCATTTTGTCGGAATTTATGACCTCACCTGAAAAATGGGTGGCTAGGTCTATGGCTAGCCGAGACTTGCCAGTGCCAGTGGCTCCCATCACGAATACAACCTTATCTTTCCTGCGATAGAACGGATCCATGTCCATTGGGCCTGGAAAATTTAGCAATGGCTGTACTTGCTTGCAAACAGCTGACATAGCTACTTTCCTGTTATGCCTAAAAAGCTGAAAAGAATGAGAGACAGACCATAAGTTGGACCTTATATAGATTAACATTCACCCAACAAGAAGTTACAAGTTAATAGTTTCAGAGTATGCTGGGCGCAATATACATGACATAACGGTGGAGAAATATCTTTTTGCCATTCCCGGTTAATACATCAAGAGACAAAATTATCAAGAGACACTGATTTTGTTGGACCACCATAAACATAATACCTTTCTCATCAAAAACGCAGCGAAACTGTAGAGTGACCGTACGTCCTCGTTGATATGCACAGAGAGAGAGAGAGAGAGAGAGAGAGAAGAGAGAAGAAAATGGAAGGGTGAGATTGGGTGGTGGGAAGCGGGTTTTTGTAGGTATATGCCAAGCTAGGATTGTCTGCTTCTGTGAGAAGTACCACAAAAGCAAATACTAGTATTTATCTTCTATGTCTGAACTTGGAAAAGGTATTACAGGGAGAGCACTTCATAGAGAGAATTTGTTGGACATGATGAGTTAGAGAGAGAGAGAGAGAGAGAGATTAAGGAAGAGAGGAAGAGAGATTAGATGCACATCCCTCTTAAAGCTCAATCTGCACAATATGAGAGAAGCCAACCCTATTTATACATGAAGCAGTAGGCGAAGATTCTAGTCAGCTTCAAAAAGATAGGAAGGTAACATCGACACTTTGCACCTCAAAAAGCACTTCAAAAGGTAAAGCAACTCATATTCTATTTGGTAACATTTTTATTTCTCTCAATTTCTATTATTTTATTCTCCAAACAAAAAAGAATAAATTCATTTTGATAACATTAACTAATTTTTCTATTCCCCTAATATAAAAAAAACATGGGAATATATTTGAAAAAGAAACAAGAAGTAGAAATAAATCTTTGTTCCTAGGAATAATTTCTAGAAATAAGTTATTTTCTCTCTTTTTTTTTTCTTTTCTTCTTCTTCCTCACCGCCCACTGTTCACCATCCCTCGCTGCCAGTCGCTGGCTACTACCTGCCGCTCGCCGCCCAATGCCCACCGTCAAATGCCGCCATTGCCAATCACTGGGTGTTGCCGCCACTAGTCGCCGGGTTGTCGGACGCCCTACCGCTATCAACCGCTAGCTGTCACCACGCTTGCTAGAGCAAGAGCAAGAAGAAGAAGAGAGGGAAAAAGAAAAATCTAATAAAATTATTACAAAAATTTTAAAAATTCTATATTTCAAAAATTTTGTGGGTAGTATCAAATACATTTTTATTCTTTTTCTATTATGAGAATATGAATTTTGCATAGTTACCAAACGCATTCTTTTACTCGAAAATTGTTAGGGAATAGAAATAGAAAAGACTATTTTTGAAAAGAAATTATTTTTTGAAACGGAAATGTTATTAAACAGATCCTTAAGTTCGATTCTAGTTCAACATAACTCTCATAGTCGAGTCATGAAACGTAAGTTCTCACAAGACTTTCAATCTTGCCATGAATATGTTTTGATTGGATTAGAGGTTAATCCAATAAGTGAAAACTGATCTGAACATAATTAAATAGGGAAAGTTTTGACAGCTAATGATTATATGGATTTCTTCTTAAGCATAATTAAGAGGGCAAATTGCAGACCCTTTAGTCTGGGAAATAAAATAGCTTAATATGGGACAAAAACAAGAATTACCGTTTTCCTGTGGCCGTGGGCGGGGTAGGAGGAAGGAAGGGAGCGTGATGGGAAGGAGAGGCAAACGAAGAGCACACGCATCGAGCGCTGACCGAAAGGCTTTTGAGAGTGATGGGATGGAGCCTGGCTGTGATCTATCTGGCGCTGGTCCCCAGTTTTGACCTTTGAAAGGGTCCGAAGCTCGAATTGAATCTCGAACGTCCCCGTCAGTCCTCGCAGTTCCCCCACCCCCAGGCCCAGTTTTCTGTCGCTTTCCATCTCTTTCTCTTCCATGTTAAGGGAGAGATCATTTTGGCGGACGGGGGACCAATACTGCTTCTCCCACGTGCTGAAATGAGGGCCACGACGGCTATACTCCGTTCGCGCGCCCGGTCCGCGTGAGCCCAGATCAGGGCAAATGAGGCGGGCCAAGTGGGGGACCTGCCACATGCGACGCCTGCGATATTTAGGAGCGCTCTGAAATGATATCTGAGAAAAGGCGAAGTCCCGTTGTGAATAGGGCCTCTATGCATGAATTTATCCAAATGGTTTGATCGGTCGGTCGGTCGTCTGCAAGACCCACCTAATTTCAAAATTCATGGTCTCAGCCAATCCACGTGGCCTCGAGTCTAACCAAGTATTCGCCATGCGAAAAGTAACATTTTTATGTACATAAATCAATAACATTTGTATTTATGCAATACTGTCTTCACTTCTCCATCCCAACTGGTGTTATCTCTTTTAGGGGCGTTCATACCTCAGTCCAAAATCTGAGAAGTTTCCCTCCTTTGATTCGGCCTAGAAAAAACTGAAAAGAGAAAGCACCTAATCCGAGAAGTTTCCTGAACATCTTACAAAATATTTTCCGACTGCCTTTGCAAACCAACATGAAGCAGACAATTCTTCTCAAAATATTTAAATGCAAAGAAAGTTATTAGAACTTCATCCAGTTATCAATAAAATATCTTATTTAAATTCTCCAGTCAAATTTGATTTCCTAATTAAAAAGCTTTTTCAAAGGGTGGAATTGTAACACCATAAAAAAAGGGTAAATTACCTACTGCATGGAAAAAGAAAAACTACTCAAATTCATTTACGAAATGCATGCCATGCGCATAGCGGACCTCGGGTTTGGTCCTAGTACACTTTCTAAGGGACTGTTGTCTCCTGTAGCCGAAAGTAGCTACTTCTATTGTCATGTCATTTAATGCGACTCGCTTGCCCTATTATATAGGGACGAATGAGGAGTTAATAAGAGAGGTGTGTGGGTCAAATTTCCCGTCTCCGAACTATAGATTATACTTAGACAGATCCAAAAGAATCGACAAGGAAATTCAAGCTAGAAAGCCATGCAAGAAAGCCCATGCCACATTGAAAGTTGCTTTTGACAACATCAGCTCTAACCGCAAAGGAACGACATTTACCCTTTTTAACTTGAGTTAATGTTACGAAAAATCTCAAATTGATATATTTGTAATGAATTTATTTCAAACTAATATTTTGACTTCCAAAAACTTCAAATGGGTACACACTTGAAAAATTTATCTCAAAACTTATTTTTTGACTACTAAAAACAAACTTGTATATGTATAACAAATTTATCTTATGTTAAATTATACTAATTCTCACGAAAAACAACAAACTGGATATACTTGTGACAAATAGAGAGTAAAACCCCAAATTAGTATATTTGTTAATTGTCATATGTTATCTAACTCAATAATTTGACTATAAAATGTAAGGCTAATATCACAAAAAACTTAACACCGATGCATTTGTGATAAATTTACCTCAAACTAATCTTTTTACCATCAAAAACTTCAAATTGGTACATATTTGACAAATTTACCTCAAACTAAAGCCCTAAATTAGTACACATGTGACAAATTTACCCAATGGTAGTTTATGTTAAATTTAACTATTAAGTTACTGAATTTGATAACACATAGCAATTTATGAGTATGCCAATTTAGGGTTTGCCCTTCGTTTATCACAAATATACTAGTTTAGAGTTTTTTGCGAAAAATTAATTTGGGATAAATTTTAAATGGATGTATCGGATTTGGAATTTTTTTTTTTTATTGATTTCTTTTTTTTCTTTTCTTTTGTTTTGGCCAGCAAGGGCTAATAAGGGCAGTGGCCCTAGGTGCTTGTGGCCAATGGGGTTGCAAAGGCCCTACGTGAAGGCCTTCACATCCTCTCTCGTCGATGAGGCTATGATACCTTGGGCAAGGCCATTGCGACCTAGCTAGCCATGGGCGATGGCACAAAGGCCTTGCTAGTAAGTGACAAGGGCTTGCTAGCCCATGGGTTGTCAACCAAAATGAAAGGGCAAAAAAAAAAAAAAAAAAAAAGATAAACACAAAAATAAAATAAAATAAACAAAAAAATTTATAAAAATTCAAAAATTTGTTGAACTATTATAAAAATGTCTATGTCAAGATGGCCGATGTCCATATCAACAATTTATAGCCAAAATTGATTTTAGCCGAATGGACTCAATTGACAATATGTGAAAAGGTTTAAAACTAAATTGACGTAATTGAAAATTTTAGGTAACTTTAAGATTTTTTTGATGTTTTGCCCTTTTATGGGAAGATTGTAAAATTTGAGATTTAAGGCATACCAAGATAATGAATAGTAATAATAATAATAATAAAAAGTTAATAGTGCAAAGGGAACAGAAGAAAGAAATAAAAAGTATGAAACAAATGGGGTATATTCCCATTTATAGGCTTATTTATTTATCATACACTTATTGTGAGAGATCAATTATGAAACATTATGTCGTTTTCTCAAATAGGTTCCCATCTATGAGTCTATTTATTTCTTTGAATAGTTATTTGGAGCGATCAATCCCGACATGTCATGTCGTCATTACATACAATCTCGCTCTGGCTTCACTATAACCAATGCAATAAAGAGCTAGTGTCAACTCCACATTTTATCAGATGATTAAAGATTGACTGTTGATTCGGACATCCCACGCTCTCTTTTGCAAGAAGATTGTAATTATTTAAGGTTTAAGGTATGCCAAGATAGAGAATAGTAATAAGAAAGTTAGGGGCGAAAAGAAAACAGAAGAAAGAAATAAAAAGTATAAAACAATGGGGTGTGCTCCCATTATAAGTCTATTTATTTGTTATATAGTTATTGTGAGCAATCAATAACATAGTGTCGTTTTCTCAAATAGGTGTGTTCCCATCTATAAGTCTATTTGTTTCTTCGAATAGTTATTCGGAGGTATCAATTCCGAAACGTCGTGTTGCTTGCTTCATCACATTCAATTCCGCTATGAATTCACTATATATGATGCATTAAAAAGCTCATATCAGCTAGTTATTCAAAACTTAACCTTCTTTTAGAAGATTAGAGATTGACCATTGTTGCGACCTATCCCTCGGGGGAGGGAACAGGTTTAGGGGTATTGCCTAAAGAATGGGCTTAAGGCCCATGTTAGGCACGGACTCTCCCAAGCTCTATCCCGCGTGACATTAAGATATTTTTTAGGAATTTTGCACAAAAGGAGTTGCTACTAGCTTATTGGGGTCGGCTAAAAACCAAGTGAGGCACGGGAGTATACCACACTTTCTACACAACCAGAGAATTAGGGTCAATGACTTGATTACACTAATTAACCAATTAGTGCCCTTTTAGTACCTAATCTTGTTCATTTAAAAAGAAATGATTTTTGCCAGGCAGTTTGAATTGATTTTATACTTATCCACTAACATGTGAGGTGATCATGCGAGTGTGCAATCATTCAATAATAATCACAGCTATCAATATCCTAATTGCAATAAAATTAAACACATGCAATTAAATATAACAAAATATACAAATTAAACATGCAATATAATCAACATGCAAGAACATAAAAGCCTAATTACACTAAAATGGCAATACATAGCAATTCCTAACCAAACCTTACAATTTTGGATTTTCGAATTTTTAAAATTAATTCTTTTTAATAATTATAAAATATATTTATTATTATTATTTTTTTGGGGTCGGATTCGGTCGACCCAACTCGGGTTCAACCGGGATTGAGTTCGGCCTAGTCGTGGCGGGTCGCCCAGCCCGCCGAGGTCCAGCCGGTTGGGTTAGGGCTCGACCACTCCTAGTCGAGCCTCCATAGCCCGACTTGGGCTCGAGAGCCGAGCCCAAGTGGAAATGAGAGCCGAGTGGGCCAGATTTGTGATCTGGCCCACTCACCTAGCACCCTTGGTCATGAATACTTAGTCGCGACCAAGGGTGCTCGAACAGCGCATGTCGGTGATGGTACCGCAAGGGCCAGGCAAGGAAGGAAAGAAAAAGGTGGGCTGGGCCAAGGCTAAATCCGGCCCAACCCGACCCCTAAGTTTTAGTTTTTTCTTATTTTTTTAAATTTTAATTTTAATTTTTTAATTTTTTTGTGTGACTAATTCCTAACTTTTAATACTATTAAGTCTTAAGTAAAATGACAAAATTTAGGTGTCAACAACTGCCTATCTTTGAATGGGAGCTCGAAGAGGTTCTATTCAAAAACAAAATACATCTAAATTATTTCGGCGGTAGAGAGACCCTAGGGCATAAGCACGCGCCAAGTCGAGCTATGGAAGCGTGTTATGTTAATAAGAAGAATAAAGACTCCGAGCTACAGAAGCACACCATGTCATAGGAAGAAAAAGAGAACCCGGGCTACAGAAGCATGCTGTGTCATAAGAATAAGGAAAAACCCTGGTTATAGAAACACGATGTGTCATAAGAAGAAGGAAAGACCCAGGGCTAAAGAACCACGCTGTGTCATAAGAAGAAAGAAAAGACCCAAAGGCTACAAAAGCACTCCGTGTCATAAGAAGAAGAAGAGACCCTAGGCTACAGAAGCACGTTGTGTCATAAGAAGAAGACTCTAGGCTACAGAAGCACGTCGTGTCATAAGAAAAAGACACTAGACTACAAAAGCACGCCGTGTCATAAGAAGAAGGAAAGACCTCGAGCTACAGAAACACGCCGTGTCATAAGAAAAATGAAAGATCCCGGGCTACAGAAGTACGCCATGTTATAAAAAGAAGGAAAGACCCCGGGCTATAGAAACATGCCGTGTCATAAAAAGAAGACATTGGACTACAAAAGCACGTCGTGTCATAAGAAAAAGACCCCGGGCTACAAAAGCACACCGTGTCATAAGAAAAATACCTCGGGTTATAGAAGCACGCCGTTTCATAAGAAGAAGGAAAGACCCTGAGCTATAGAAGCACGTTGTATCATAAGAAAAAGACCCCAAGCTACAGAAGCACGTCGTGTCATAAGAAAAAGACCCTGGGCTACAAAAGCACACCGTGTCATAAGAAAAAAACCCGGGCATACGAAGTACGCCATGTCAGAAGAAAAAGACCTCGGGTTACAGAAGCACGCCGTGTCATAAGAAGAAGAAGAGACCTCAGGCTATAGAAGCACGCCGTGTCATAAGAAGAAAACCCTAAGCTACAGAAGCACGCTGTGTCATAAGAAAAAGACTCTGAATTACAGAAGCACGCCGTGTCATAAGAAGAAGAGTTCGGGTTATAGAAGCACATCGTATCATAAGAAGAAGAAAAGACCTCAGGCTACAAAAGCATACCGTGTTATAAGAAGAAGACCCTGGGTTACAAAAGCACCCAGTGTCATAAGAAAAAGACCTCGGGCTACAGAAGCATGCTGTGTTATAAGAAGAAGACCCCGGGTTATAGAAGCACCCCGTGTCATAAGAAAAAGACCTCATGCTACAAAAGCATGCTGTGTCATAAGAAAAAGGAAAAATGAGGTCTCACCGTGTAACGACGGGTTTCGACCGGGTTGGAAATACATGATTTAAGGAAAACCAATGAACCTCTGTAGATGACATAGTTTAAGGTTGACCATGAACCTTTGGAGATGGCATGGTTTAAGGCTGACTATAAACCTTTGGAGACGACATGGTTTAAGGCTAACCATGAATATTTGAAGACGACATAGTTTAAGGCTGACCATGAACCTTTGGAGATGACATGGTTTAAGGCTAACCATGAACTTTTGGTTTTTAGGGAAGCACCCACTAACTCCTTGAAACTACATGGTTTCACTGAGGAATCCTGTCGAACTCAACTTGAGCAAATGTCATTAAGGACATATTAGCAATATTACAACATTAATTGAACAAGCTAATTAGGCTAAGTTCGACTGTTTAAAAAAAAATTGATGTCAATCAACATCATGTATCGCAAAATTGTCACCTTGCATGGGGATATATCATTAATCATCAAATTCTCTAGGAGTCAAGTTCTTATCAAAATGGCTACGACCCGTGAAAAAAGCTCATTAAGCATGCCAAACTAGAGCTTATTAGTCAGAAAGGATTTCTCACACGCTCTCAATAAAATGGTTGTTTGATCCCATCAATTCGCGTGAGAAGTAACTGAATGTTGAGGGTATCTCACATAACCCATGTCAAAGGCTTTTAGAAACATTCGCGATGAACACAATCTAATCGATCAAAAAGGTCTTTTGAAAGGACCGCAATATAGGTTTCATCAAGGGCTTACACAAAAGGATTATTGCTTTTAGGCCAATAAAGGAACATTTGTCGTTATCTTCATCGGGTTTACAAGTCGAGAACTTGGAAGATAAAACAATATAGAATTACTTTCACTCCTTCAAGAAATAGCTTCTTAGTGGTATTCACATTTTCACTCAAACCATTCCAATCAGAAGAGACTTTGGAAAAGGGTTGTAATGTTGGCTTGGGAGAGATTCGAAAGGCTTAAAATTTTGAAAAGGGTTTTTAGGAGTCGGTGATCATCATATCATTGTGACTAGGTCACCCGATCTTTCGAAACCATTCAGCTTGTGAACATAGCACATCTTGAAAGTCCCATGGCTAATCATTTCTACATGGGAGCTTTGCTCCTTTTTCTAATTTCCTTTGCACTTGCGATGATTTTTTTACGCAAGCACTTGGACTTTGATAACTTTTTCATATAAGATGCAGCCTTTTGGCTCTTTTTCTTGATGGACATTGGCCTTGCTTTTACCAAGCACAATACTTTTTCATGCCCCTAATTTTGTTTAACTTTTTTTTTGCTCTTTGAACTTTTGAACTCTTATGACTTTCAAGATACTTTTCACGTTTTCTCGTAACTGTCAGGTCAATTCCTTATGCCTTGCTCCAATGAAGGGAGATGATCACCGCTTGGGATTTAGAAATAAACAATCAGGCCCAAATTGGTTAAAGCAATGAATATCAGTGTTTGGGTAGAGAAGAAAATGCTCTTCTTCACCTTGGGATGAGTCAAGCTCTAACATCTGAAGCTATCACCAGAAGATTGATACAAGTGAAAGTAATAGGATCTTTCTTAATCATTCATTTTACAACACGACCGTAACCTCCTATGATGCCCCAATGTAGGGTCGTTCTCGACAGAGGTACTTTGAAGGATCATTTTTTTTTCAGCCCAAAGGGTTAGCAAGAGATTAGTGCAATGCTTGGGATTGATGAAGGAAACACTTTTATCATTTCGATCTTTGTGCTCAATGTGAATGAATCATTCGTCCTAAGAGAGTGTCATTTTTCACTCAACTCTCAAAAGTGTTTGAATGACGTGTTTGGAAATGGCTTACCTTTCTTCATCCTAAGCACTTCTTGTTTGGCATGGTTAACGTCTCCATTTCACTTTGCCGAGATCATCTAAGTATATCAATCTCCACAGGGAAATTTGATTCAAAATGAATAACCCACAAAACGAGAAAACAATTTTTTTTGATAAAAATGATGCTCAAAAAGTTTGTAGAAAGTTTTTTTTTCAATTATTCATTTTTGTGCTTGTCTCTGGGAAAGCGCAAAAGATTCTTTTTTGTAATGGAAATTCTCTGTTTTTTTTTTTAATAATTTGAGAAGAAGGGTACTTACCTACGGCATGGTGATTCGGTAACCCTGTAAAGAATGTGAAAGAATATATTAGTGCAAATATCTTTAGGGATTGAAATATTGGAAACGATACATTATTACCCTACAATCTCTTTTATCCTTTGGGTGCTAACATTTCTTGGATTCACCCTTGTGGATATTTGTTAACTCGACATTACCTTTCACTTGTATTTGCTTTTAAGTGTATGATGTCTTCCTATCAAAGGAAAGAAAGAATCATGTCAAAGACTCTATCAAAATGAGCAATTGGAATCGACACAATTTACCCTTCGCAAATTCACCCTTTTGGATACTTGGCAACTCTCTTCATTTGTCTCATCATGCAAAGTGAACGAGATCGATGGGCTATTTTGGCACCTAAGGCATTTGCGAATAATGAAACTTCCTAGAACAAAATTCAACTTCGTTCCGCCTCTATGGAAAATTGGCGCTGACAAAGCCTCGACGCATGCTTGCTCCTCAAGTTCCATGAGCCTACACTTTTATCTTTGAGAAGGGGCGGCATAAGTTTTCTCGAAATCATTCTGGAAGGTAGACGTAAAGGTTCGCTTGACACACTTCTGAATTTGTCCTTTTTTTTTTTTTTTTTTTTTAGAAGGATGATTTTCACAAAATTGAATTTCCATCATTAAAAAAATGTGAGTCGCGTGATTTACAAAAGTATCCATTGGGTTCGCAATCAAGGCCCAATACGGAAAACATGATTCTTAATGAGGATAAAAACAATGATAAAATACAAGAAACTCTTGTATAAATGAGAGTAACAATCAACTCTTGTCCTAGCTCTAAAATTCATTTCTTCATGTGGTCAAACACAAGAATCTTCAGGAGTATCACGCCTAACATGCAAAACGACAACGATGTCAATACATGAATGAGAGAAAATGATCTCTCAATGAGGTCGCTTCTTACAGCAAAATCGAGGCGACAGTACATGCCCCACAATGCTTATTACGGGGTTTTAGTATTTCACCAAGATTTTATCATAAAAGAAGGGGCATCATTAAAAGATTGATTGAGGGCTATCAATTGAACGTCCACTCTTATTCTAAAAGTTTCATATGCAAAGTGGCATTGATTTTACTTTTTTTTTTTTTTTTTGAAGAGATTGATTTTATGATTTTACTCTCGCAAAAAATGAAGTGACTTCTATTTTGAGAAATCTATACACAAAATGTGATTTGCATTTCAGTCCCAAAATTTGAGAAGGAAAGAATTTGATTAAAAATGCAATCTCAACTTATGTGCCCCAATATATAATCACAACTTGCAAGTATTTTTTTTTTAATGTGATTTTAAGCCCATAACTAGAAATTTAAACAAAATCATATTCTCAACAGTGTCAATTTAAAGTATTTAGAACTTGCATTCAATGCTCACTTATCAAGAGTGACTGCCAATTTTTTTCAATTATAGACCTACAACCCTGAGGGCATTTGATTGATTTCGCGAATTTCAAGATGAAAATTCAATACAAAATGAGCAAATAATAAGGAAAATGATACTTACAATGGGTGCCGACCTTTGTCTCTGTTTTTTTTTTTTTTAATTACATAGACATGCATATGGAATGTGGTTTAATTTCTACTCTATACGGCTCAAAATGGAGCCATAAGATCACCGGACCGAACCAACAAGATCGCGGCTAAGTCGTGTTACTCATGACTCCGACTTCGTCAAAAAACTGACCTGTGTCGCGCGATTGCAGACTAGGGTGGGTATTTTCGACATGAAGAAAGAAATTTCGGGGTAGAGATGGACGACTCATACTACATGATCGTAGTCGGAGTGGCATCCATCTCGACACCATCCTAAGAAATCCTATGTGCCTTAGGTTTGGTGGCAGGTAGTGTGTGCTATGGCGTAGTGCAATACAAAGGATATATGCACAACAATTTATAGGCAAATAACACTTTGTACATAAAAAATAAACCATACATTCATATACCTCCTTGCAAGACAAATGTGAGCAAACCCTCCCCTTTATACCTCCCATTCTGCAAAAACATTTAACACATTTAATGTTAAGGGCGTACTGGAATCCTCGCTGCCAAACAAAAATATTTTTAAACAAGAATAATTTTGGCCTAAGTCCTCTAAGGTTTAAAACCAAGCCCCAGCGAAGTCGCCAAGCTGTCGTGACCTACCCCTCGGGGGAGGAAACAAGTTTAGGGGTATTGCCTAAAGGACGAGCTTAAGGCCCATGATTAGGTGTGGCTCTCCCAAGCTCATACCCTACATGACATTGGGATAATTTTTAGGAATTTTGCACAAAAGGAGTCGCTACTAACCTATTGGGGTCGGCTAGAAACCAAGTGAGGCACGGGAGTATACCACACTTCCTACGCAACCAGAGAATCTAGGGTCGGGGACTTGATTACACTAATTAACCAATTAGTACCATTTCGGTACCTAATCTTGTTCATTTTAAAAGAAATGATTTTTATCAGGCAGTTTGTATTGATTTTATACATATCCACTAATATGTAAGGTGATCATGCGGGTGTGCAATCATTAAAATAATAATCACAGCTATCAATATCCTAATTGCAGTAAAATTAAACACGTGCAATTAAACGTAACAAAATATACAAATTAAACATGCAATATAATCAACATGCAAGCAAATAAAGGCCTAATTACACTAAAATGGCATTACATAGCAATTCCTAACCAAACCCTACAATTTTGGTCCCAACATCTTGTGCTGTCTTCTGTAGGCTGTCGTAATTATTTAATGTTTAAGGTATTCCAAGATAGAGAATAATAATGAGAAAGTTAGGAGTGAAAAAGGAACGAAAGAAAGAAATAAATAAAAAATACGAAACAAGTAGGTCATGTTCCCATTTATAAGCCTATTTATTTGTCATATAGTTATTGTGAATGATCAATTCTGAAACATGGTGTCGTTTTTTTCAAATAGATATGTTCCCATCTGTAAGTTTATTTTTTATTTTTGAATAGTTATTCAGAGCAATCAATCCCAAAACGTTGTATTGCTTGCTTAATTACGTACAACCCTGGACCTGAGCAGGTCTTTAAAAGACTCTGACCACCAGGAAAGTCTGGGTAGAGGCTCAGGTCCGGGGTCTCGATAAAAATATACCGGCCCCATTGGTTCTCCCGTCCACACCCCCCTTACGGGGGTAGGGAAACCAGTCTGGATCCCCGTGAAGCCTTCCCGGTTGAAACACGCCGACGTGGTTCAGGGAAATGAAAGGTTCGGGGGAGAACTCCCCCGGGTGGACGGCTCTAGATTCTCTTTTACCGATGCATTAAAAAGAGCTCGTGTCGGCTATTATTTAAAACTTGACCTCTTGTCATATGATTACAAATTGACCGTTGGTCTTGACATCCCACACCGTCTTCTACCGGAAGATTGAATTTTCAAGGATTAAGGTAGCCGAGATAGAGAATAGTAATAAGAAAGTTAGGAGTGAAAAAGGAATGGAAGAAAGAAATAAAAAGTATAAAACAAACAATAATGTTCCATTTCTAAGCCTATTTATTTGTCATATAGTTATTGTGAGCAATCAATTCTGAAACATTGTGTCGCTTTCTCAAATAGGTATGCTCCCATCTGTTAGTCTATTTATTTCTTGGGATAACTATTTGGAAGGATTAATCCCGAAACATGGTGTCGCTTGGTTAATTATGTTGAATCTCACTTTGAATTCACTATAACTGATGCAATAAAGAGCTTGTATTGACTAGTTCTTTAAAACTTGACCTTTTGTAAGGTGATTAAAAACCGGCTGTTGGTCCCGACATCCAGCGCCGTCTTGCATAGATTTTGCGATTATCGAGACTATTTATGACACCGAAAAAGTGTTTATCAAGAGAGACGACTAACTAAAAGTAATAACCTAGAATACCTATGACGGTAAATTTTTAGCCTTGGTAGTATTAAGGGTTTATCATTTTCACGACTTGATTTGAAATAGTTCATGTCGCGAAATGGTTTGTTTTATAGTTTTTATTTCTTTCATTGGTTCCCTTTTTCACTCATAACTTTTTTATTACTATTTTTTATCTTGGTATACCTTCATCCTTAAATAATTACAATCTTCCAAGTATAAAAAGAAGTAATAGACCTATTTTTCTGTCATATAGTTACTGTGAATGATCAATTCTGAAACATTGCATTGTTTCCTCAAATAGATATGTTCCCATCAATAAGTCTATTTATTTCGGCAATCAATCCCAAAACCTTGTGTTGCTTGGTTCAATACGTACCATCCTTCTCTGAATTCACTATAACTGATGCATTAAAGAGTTCATATTGGCTAGTTATTCAAAACTTGACCTTTTGTCAGATGATTAAAGATTAACCCTTGGTCCTGACATCCTGCGCTATCTTGTGCATGGATTTTGCCACCATCGAGACTATTTATGACACTAAAAAAATGTTCATCAATAGAGACGAGTAAAAAAAAAGTAGTAACCCGAAAAACCTATGCCGGTTATTTTAGCCTTGCTAGTATTAAGAGTTTATCATTTTTATGACTTAGTTTGAAATAGTTCATATCGCAAAGCAGTTTATTTTATAGTTTTTATTTCTTTCGTTGGTTCCCTTTTCGCTCCTAACTTTTTTATTACTATTCTTTATCTTGGTATACCTTAAACCTTAAATAATTACAATCTTCCCTTATAAGGGAAAAGTATTAAAAGAAATCATAAACCTATTTATTTGTCATATAATTATTGTAAATGATCAATTCTGAAACATTGTGTCGTTTCCCCAGATAGGTATGTTCCCACCTGTAAGTCTACTTATTTCTTCAAATAGTTATTTGAAGCGATCAATCCCAAAATGTCATGTCGCTTGTTTCATTATGTACAACCCCACTCTGGATTCACTATGATCAATGCATTGAAGTGTCAGATGGATAAAGATTGATTGTTGGTCCTGACATCTCGCGTTGTCTTTTGCATGGATTTTGCGATCATTGAGATTGTTTATGACACCGAAAAGGTGTTTATCAAGAGAGACGAGTAACTAAGAGTAGTAACCCGAAATACCTATGACGGTTATTTTAGCCTTGGTAGTATTAAGAGTTTATCATTTTCACGACTTAGTTTGAAATAGTTCATATCACGAAGCGATTTGTTTTATACTTGTTATTTCTTTATTGGTTCCCTTTTCAGTCCTAACTTTTTTATTACTATTCTCTATCCTGGTATACCTTAAACCTTAAATAATTACAATCTTCCCGTACAAGGGAAATGTATAAAGAAAATTCATAAACCTATTTATTTGTCATATAGTTATTGTGAACAATGAATTCTGAAACATTGCATCATTTCCTCAAATATGTATGTTCCCACCTATAAGTCTATTTATTTCTTCGAATAGTTATTCAGAGCGATCAATCCCGAAACGTCGCGTCACTTGCTTCATTATTTACAATCTCGATCTGGATTCACTATAACTAATGCATTGAAGAGCTTGAGTCAGCTAGTTATTCAAAACTTGACATTTTGCCAAGTAATTAAAGATTGACCGTTTGTCCCGATATCCCGCACCGTCTTCTGCATGGATAATCTAGACCGTTTATGATACTGAAGAAGTGTTTTTGAAGAGATTCGAGTAACTAAAAATAGTAGCCCGGAGTACCTATGATGATTATTTTTAGTCTTGGTAGTATTAAGAGTCTATCATTTTCACGACTTAGTTTAAAATAGTTCATATTGTGTAGCGTAGTATCAACCATTAATCAAAAGTCCAAGTATCACCTATTTATAGTTTCCAATTTAATTGGCGGGGAAAGAAATTAAGACCATCGTTCTGGGGTGGAGAAAGAAATCTGGGAAATAGAGAGGACGATAAGAAGGTGCCATGAACGAGGGCAACTACCTCGGAAAGGATTTACTATAAGAAGTAAGTTCATAACACTAATTGACATAGTAGGAAAAAATCGATTCCAGAGATAATTCGAGTACGAAAAGGTGTAAATCAAATTCAACCGGCGCAATTGGAAGAGATGAGAAGGAAAAAAATTATCCAACCTTAGAAGGAAAGAACTCCGCGGATAAAACCGTGTATTCAGGCATACTGCAATAAATATTAGCTGATTTTCGTCTAGATTTTTTTCCAATATGAATTGCAGGGATGCCTTCCAATTAAAACTCTGTACATTGCATTTAATTTATTGTTTGAGGCATGAAAAGAACTGAATACTTGGAAGTGTGGGCTATATATTGCCTATCATTTGGCCCTCTCTCTCTCGCTAAACCCCACACAAAATCATAAAGTAGTTCATAAGACAAGTCTTTCGCATTCTAAGTACTTGTGACCGAGTCAGTTATCCTATAAATTCGAAGTTTAGCTCAGTCATTTGGCGTATCAGAACGTACAGTGACTTAGACATGGAGCCTCTCAAGGAAATCGGGCAGAGGCGTTCTCTCAAACGTTCTTCTGCGAAGATTAGTGTACTGGTAGTGGACGATGATTCCGCATGTCTCTCCATTGTTTCAGTCATCCTAAAGACATGGGAGTATGAAGGTAAACAATCTAGAACTAAAATATATGATACTTCACTTTGGTTGATTACACAGGATTTTGTGAAATTTTGCATCGGGTCGTGAGACAATCAACATCAATTGCATCTTCCAAATATTTTGTTCTCCTGATGGACTGATAAATTGAGCATCAGCCTAGGACGTATCCTTAGGTTCTATGTTTTGAACATGCATGATATAAAATATAGTCGCGTTTTCCTCATCAAGAAGAAGCCGATCTTTGCATTTTTTTTCTTCTTTTTACCTGCTCCTCTGTATTGGGGGTAAAACGTATTTCTGTTGGTCATTTTTCTGATGTTTGCCTAGCTGATCGATTTCGTGAATGTTTTGCAATTCCAATTCTCAGATCTGACTAATTTGTTGTTATTTGATGCCAAGGGATTTCCTAAATCTGCTCAAGTCAAGACATCAAAGCCTCTGTTTTCCTTGTTTTTTACGCAGAGTTAGAGGACTTGATTTTAGTTTTGAATGGGAAGCTTTTAAATCTAAAAATCCATCCTCCCCTAAAAAAGAAAAAAGACAACAACAGATTGATAGATCTCGAGGACTTAGCCAAGTTGATGAAAGAAATGGCGATTTTACACCACAGGAAGCCTTTAATCTTAGTCTCAGTTTATACACATCTCCAATCTTGGGGCTTCGTCCTTTGAACTAATGTCTTAGGGATCTCGTAGTTTTGGTATAGATGGTTTGCCCTTGATCAGATCTAATAGATGAACCGGTGCATAAAACCTTAGAGGGCATATGCTCCCTTTCAATGAGCAAACACGTATAGAACACTAGAAATATTTCCGCGACCGTTGCGAAAAAAAATTTGCCGGGTCGAAAAAGGCGCGCCAACGTTAAATTTAAAATACAAAATTGACGATATTTTATGGTATGTTTTTAATAGGTAAGCGGACATCTGAATGATAAATGAATCTTTTGCTTGCCATTAAATAGATGGATGAATGTACAAACGCTTGAAACTTTGTGGTCTCCCTAATGGGTTTTCCATATCTCTCTCGTTTTAAATCCTATGATCTACTGACTACCTTGGTTTTCCCAAGGACTAAATTTTGTCGATTTTACCTTTCAGTGGTAACCGTGAAACACCCGATTGATGCGTTGTCTACACTTCGCCAAAGGCAAGCTTCATTCGACCTTGTGGTAACGGACTACCACATGCCCGACATGAATGGACTTGAATTGCAAGAGCAAATCCAAGAAGAATTCAAGCTACCTGTGATCAGTGGGTGTCCCATAAACTTCACAAGTTCTTTTATTTTTTTCTCTCTTTTTGGTTATAACTGCACTATTAATTTGCGACGTGATCATTTTCTAGTTTAACTCAATTAAGGGTTTTGCGACTTTGTTTACCTTTTTCGCGACAGTGATGTCAGGAGAAGAAAGGGAGTGCATAATGTTGAAGAGTTTAGAGCGTGGTGCTGCATTCTACATTTCCAAACCCGTAAGGCCTGAACATCTCAAGAATATATGGCAATATGCAGTTGCGGCCAGGAAAGGCAAATCAGTGGTCATTGAAGAGGAGACTAATTGGGAACCGGATTCACAGATATGCAGTCGTCATAAGGACATCATGCCTCATGTAAACAGCAATTCTTCATCATCTGTGAACAAGACAAAGGACGTTGATAGTAATAATGATGAGGATTCCGATACTGAGTCACAAGAAAAGAACGAGGACAATAACCAAAAACCTAGAAAACCGAAAGTTGTTTGGACAACGGCACTTCAGAATCGGTTCTTGCGAGCGATAAGCATTATCGGATTCGAGAGTAAGAATCTTTGTCCTACATGTTTGAGATTTCCTCTCTCTCTCTCTCTCTCTCTCTCTCTCTCTCACATGATTGCTAATTAGCTAGGTTCACGGACCAGATTAGTTTATATGTTGATTTCTCTACTAACATTGTTTTGTATTTGATTCGAATCAAATTAGATGCTGTGCCGAGGAGAATTCTCGATGTCATGAATGTACCAGGAATAACTACAGCGAATGTGGCCAGCCATTTACAGGTTCGCTTTGTGGATATTCCTCAAGCATATATAGTACATCAGCAATCATTTCATCAATTCAAGTAATTTGATTCACGTCGTTTCACCTTTCCTTGGACTGAATCAGTGCATTCACAAGAGTTAACTACTTGTAGACAGTTGTAAAGCGCAAACGTATTAATGATAATTAAACGCATGGAGGAGTGTCCATACATAGAAAAGAAGTATATTTTGTGAGTATTAGAGTGAGTTTCGTCGAGTACCCCATATTTAGCAAAGTTGATGGATTTTATTAATCCTCCTACGCAAAACATGATTGTTTTCATACAACAACAAAATGATATGAACTATTTTTCGATGGTGAATATTGATTCACTAACATACTTCACATTGTTATTCTAGTCTTGACATTATAAAAAGATTTGAATGCTTTTTGTATCTAAGCCAGAAGTCGATAACCAGCTAGGTTTTCCCTCTTGAACCCGCCTCTCATGGGGCTCACAAGAGCAATTTTATCTGCATAGAATTTATTTTAAGGGAAATTGAAAAGGAGGGAAATTGAACACTGTGATCAATTAACTTTTCATGGGCAGCTCGGATGTGACGAGACATGAAGTGAATAGATGGTTGAATCGAATAGGCGGACGTCCCTACAATGCTCTGGCTGCGGTGAAAAACTTGTGAAGAGGCCGCATCCTTCTTTTATTCCCTATAGTGTTCTTTCATTTTATTTATTTATTTTGGTTTTCATTTAAAATAATTTAGAGTTTGGCTTTAGATCCAAAAAGTATGACCTCAGAATATAATTTACGATTATCTCAATTAATTCATGAGTTCTAGATGTTGAATTGGAAAAAATACATTAAATATCGCAAGAGACTTTTTGTCTAGACAAATGGGAAAAAAAAAAAACATATATGTTTAGACGTGATAGCGAATTCTTTTGTAATTATAATCAAGCTTTTTTTCGGAAAAAAAAAACCACTTGGACTAAAAATAAACGGACCTAATTGTACGATAGCTTTGCATCGAAATTACGCTGATCCACTAAAGATCATTTTACTCATAAACAGGAACGTCAGGACAAATAAGTCATCTCGACTCAAAACATAAGAATGACGGGACAATCCCATATGACCAATTGACTTGATATTACACGATTAATTGGGTATATTTCTTTTCTAAAACACCAACGGTGGCTGAGATGATTTTGTTGTAATCGCCCATGAAACTGGAAACGCAATTCAGCACCTAGGCTATATTTTTATATTACAAGAACCGCCCCGCAAACGAAACAATTTAGCAATATCTGCCGCTCTAAGGGATTAGAGACAGAAATGGCCCTTTTTTAATGCCGTTCCCATGAGCAGGACAAAATAGGTTCCAAGGGAGAATTTCGTAATTTGAGAAGAATTATATATATATATATATATATATATATATGGTGCACACGATAAAAAAAAAAACAAAAAACAAAATAGCTGGGTGCATGTACCACCGGCCGACAATTCCTTGGGTGCATCCTGCCTTCGTTTTATAGTTGTTTTCAGGAACAATAAGATGAATAACTTTCTTATACAAGATCATAGCACACCCAGTTTAACTTTGGCGTCTAGTCCATTGAATAAGATAGCAGATTATTTTAAGATTGACAAATAGTTTCGGCCTGCCATAACCTCATCAGAAGACCAACATCAGTTCTCAAACACAGTTTATGGATGGGAAGACTAGCATTGCCTTCAAAGCTACTAAGTAATATAATCTTTCTATTTTACAACTTCTAGCATCAACTGTCTTGATACTACTCTTACAGACCAATTGTATTTATTCCTTCTGCATCACTCACTCTTCATTCATTAACCTTAAGCTCCACTCATAAGCATCACAAGTACTAGAGATTCACAAACCGTTACACATGCTGCTAGGATAATGTCATTTTACAGCGCATACGCTACTTTTCTTCTTCTATGAATGATTAACAATTAATTTTTTTAGAATTCTTGGTTTTTTCTTAGAATAAAGTCGCTGATTTTGTTTGCTTAGCTTCGACTGGTGAGCAGACCTATAATTACTTCGACCTGTCACCAGAATCAGGTCGTCTTCATTTTTTTTCCGAATCTTTTGACTTTGCTAACGGTGAGAATATGCGATGCGCGTAAGGCATCGACGACAATCTTAGGCGTGGTCATCTTCTTTTGTCAGCCTTAAAAATAGCGTTCACGACCTCAGGAACAATATGTTTTGTGAATCGTGTGGTGAATGACCCCGACAGCCTCATCAACCCTATGCTTCACACAAAGGCAATTTATTACTCGACCAAATGAAGCTGCATTGGAATAAAACCCTTCCCAATTTTTTCGAGTAGAAGGTTATATCCAGAGTCAACATCCCCTGCTTTAGAGAATCATTTGGATGAAAACTTTCTAGATTCTTCCCTAGCACAAACCGCTGTAAAAACTGTAATTGTAAAGCTATGGACATTAACAAGGTAAACTATAGGGATAGAATGAGACAAACCACAAGAACACATGGGCCATCGTGTAATATTTTTCCAATATTCACTGCAGACCCGTGAGCGAACGAGAGGCAAGCGCGCTCCCACGAAGACATGTCGGGCCCCGCGCGGCCCTTCCCTCCCTCCTTTCAATTAAGGGAAGGGTTGATTTACAGAGACCAATTCGATTCCCAGGATCAAAGAATTTGGAAATCGGTTTGGATCGATTCGATTTTCAGACTCTTTACTCTAAAACGACTCTATTTGAACACTGATATCGCAAGTGGGATTCAAAGCCTGTTCTAGGATTGAACCGGTTTCGAATTGGTTTAGGATCTAACTCCGATGAATTTTTATCTCGCTCTCATTTCTTACTCCGATTCTTTACTCTCTCTGTCTCTCACTCGCTTTTTGGGAACTTCACACTGTGGGAAGATGCCGCGTTTATGTTCTTCTCTCTCCGATCCTACTCTCGATCTTCACTGGGTCGTGCCATCTGAAGTATTGTAGAGGTAGCTATAACATGGGCATATTGATCGACCTAAATAATATATGACAATATTTAAAATAAAAAAAACAGTCCTTTTAATAGACATGGGAAATTTACAATAAATAAAAACTAAACGTGTGAAATTCTTAGATATGGTAAGTAGATCATACATAGATATAGAAAAACTGAAAACATAAAATAAGGAAAAGAAAAAGAGAGAGTACATAAATTTGGGATCAAACTCCATTGATAGAGATTTGTGTTATTCAATATAATTGAAGCGTATGTCTGTGTCAGTACCTGTTTGAGCATCCAACGGATATTGCTGATGTGCTGGTTTTGTTATGGCGTTATTAACAACGAGACAGATTAGTAAAGTTCGGTACAAGACGTTGCTCTCTTCCTTCTTCCTTAAGAAACTCATTGAGTATTTTCTCATGATTCGTAATTTATTTTCAAAAGTCGTATATCTTAATACTATTATCGCCAAACCTGGATTTACCTTATGCAAAAACAAAAATAAAAACACTCTAGAGAATAAAAGGATGATGCGGTTTCTTGACCCTGGTTCATTGTTGAACTAATTTTCATTATTCATACGAATTGGAGAAATTTTTAACAATGTATTTTGGTATTTGGAAAACCGAAGTAAGACCATTCTTTATAGTGCCGAAACCTAATGAGGAAAAAAATCATAATTTCCTGCATCGTTATTTCACTTCTCAACTCTATCGCTCAAGTTAATTATTCAGCTACAATTTTGGCAGACGTGGGTATGTAGGTCACACGAGGCGATGGTATTATGCTCTAGGGATATCTAATTTTTCTTTTTTTCCCCAATCCAAAAACTAGAACTCTTGAATTAATCGAGATATCCTATACCTTTTTAAAGATACTCTAGTGATCTTGAATTGGTCAAGTACTCGATCGAGAACGCAGTTGGCGTCAGAAAAATTATTGGTGAATCCTATTGAATTACTTCTCTTCCATCTTAAGAAATCCGCCAAATTGAAAGCAATTCCTAACGAAATGCAAGTTAATAAATACACACATTCTTCGCAAAGACTTGCCCCAATTCATAGGCAATGTCCAGAAAAAAAAAAAGGGAGATTATGTCGAGCTTTCCGATCAATACATTGTCACAGCACAAAGTTCTCCTTCTAACCAAATCATGCAATCACGTATTGGTACGAGAGCCAACCAAGGGTTTTTGTCCCAAAAGCGTCCTCCTTGAAATAAAAAAAAAAAAATCGCTTTTTAGCGAACGAGCTGATACATTTGCCCTTTATCTTGTTTGGGTTGGCTACTTCCGATCACCTAGCAGATGCTGAATTAGGTGACATCGCCTACTTAAAATTCTGATCTTAATTGTAGAACAATCAAAACGCATCCTTTTCCAATAAAAGTGGCCATCAACGATGGCTTAAATCTGATCATGTGATGCCTCAGCTTTATATTCGTCATGCCAAGTTTTGCACTGAGATTCCTGGACGAAATAGATGGATCCACATTTTGACTCATTTGAGCTTTTTCTGGCCATCACTCGCCTTATCTTGAAATGGTTGCAATTTGTAAACCCTCCATCATTTTAATGAAAAAGAAAGAAAGTTTCTGCCCCCATTAAGTTTTCCAAGAAATGCATAGCTGAGGCAATAGTGAAAAACTTCCATTTCAATTTGCCCCCAAAAATAAAAAAAAAAAGCTTGATGAACAATTCCAAAATGTTGCCGATCTAACCCTTAGATAAACCGACCAAAAAAAAAAAAAAAACCCTTAGATAAACAAAGCCAACACAAGCATTAGTTTGTAGTGGTCTTTTGAAGCGCGGGAGCATCGCCTTCTTTACTTTTTGTGTCCACAGTGGCTAATGATCAGCTTGTATCAGTCATGCTGCAACGACCCTCGTGGTGGTGATTCCGAATTATTATCCGAAAGAGAATGGATGATGTGGAGGGCTTTCATTTGGAATTATTGTGTTAGAAGTGTGGTTTTCTTATACTGGCATCACTGTGTGAAGTTTTATGAGGACGCAGGCCATTCAACCGGAGAAATTTATAGAGCAAACGGATTACAAGGCCTTTGCTAATTAAAGCATCTTTAATTGATGGGAACCAACGAAACGGATCAATTCGTGGCAATAGGCACGCTAGCTTTGCTGTAGGCCTTTCACCTACCTTCACTTACCCCAAGCGCGGATAGTTATTATACCAGCATACCCGATGATAGTTAGGATATGCTATCATACCCTGATATGGAGTCTACCTTTCCCACCATGAGGCTCCATAATTCTTTTTCTATCTTTGTCTTCTCGACAGAGAGGGGAAATGAAGGATAGCACGGAATCTCCCATTCCAGGGCAATTCTCCTATTTATTTCCTCTTTGAGTCTTTTAAGGACTTGCCCAAGTCCAAAGCATCTTTAATTGATGGGAACGGTCCAATGGATCAATTCGTGGCACGGAAGGTCGTAGGCCATTTAGTGGGGCATATAGCACGTCATCCGTCAAGAATCTTTTCCAGCAAAGCCCTTCAAATTTGTCCCCATCTTTTCAACTTCAATGACGATAAAAGACAAAAACAGTTAGAGCGTAAGCCCCCCTAAAATCTTGCAAATTGGCTCCAATTTGCCTGGCTCAAAGGGACAAAAAAAATGTCCGAAAGCAAAAAGAGAAGTGCTAAGTTCAATAGTGATAAGGGCATCTTAATCAGACGTCCGACAAAGTGAGCACACCAGCGATAATCACATGTGCTCCTAAAATATTTTACATTAACTAGTTTTCAACAAATATCTTGCCCCTAATTTATATTTTAATTTACAGACCAGCAGTTTGTGTCTAGCGAAAAATCTTTATTGCATCCAATGGAAATAAGTCTAGCCAACCAAATGCCTTTGAGTTATCCCTACACCCATAGGGGTGTCAACGGAATGATTTGATTCTAATCTTCATGATACCTTAACCAACCTAGATATAAAGGGCCATATGTGTTTTGTGACCCGAACCAAAAAACTATTTGGGTCGGGTTTGGCTTGGGTGGTTCTTTTCTACACCCCCGCCCCATGGGCAATTCGGCAGGCCCGGAGGGAATTTTCAAAAGGCAATTTCAATATATAGGGTCTTTCATACGGGATTTAAGAGATGAAATTAGTTTTTCTCCTTACTTTATATTCCATCGAATAAATTGCTCGGTCATCATGTGAAAGGTGACACAAAAGATTGCATCCTGTTTCCGCGTCTACCGAAAAGAGAAAATGGTATGCTTAGTCATCTCATGAAAAGTGACACAAAAGATTGCACTATCTCCACAAGAGAAAAGGGTTTGAACCGTTTGAACACCCCAAAACTACCAAAATAAGGTTGAGAAAAACCTGTGAAGATGCGGGAAATTCCCGTTATGATAAAGACAGTTTATTTCCTTAAGAGAGAAGTAAAGGCCCTATCCGTCATTTTCCTTAATTTAAGTGGATACAATGAAATGACTACTAATCAAGAAAGCTGGCGATTGTGTGATTATTGCGCTATCCATAAGAACCATCACATTGTTTATTATATTAATAGAGTCAAACATCGTACTTCGTCTCGTATGAGCAGCATACATGGCCGCTTTCACATGCTCCTTTTTTCTTTTGGTCATAATTAAATTAACCATATTAAAAAGTTCATTCTATTGATTGTTTTGGCCGACGTCACTCCATACGTTTGGTAAAATTAATTAGTGAGGATGCATGTAATTGAACGACACCCCCACTATCACAAAACCGGAAGTATTAGAGGATACGCCGGTATTTATATTATTTAAGCCATTAGAAAACTCTAAGGAAAGAAGAGATGGCAGGTGTCGGTACGTGTATATTTCGAAAGTGTTGAGCTTTGAAATGATCGAGCGTATAAAACGACAAAAAGATATAAGACATGAATCATCCAAAAAGTTGGAGGCTTTTTCACATTCTTTTCTGTCCTTTATTTTTATCTAAAAATGATGTTCGCACATGATGTCCTAAAAGAAACCGTCTGTTTTCTCTTCTTGTTATTTCATGTACTCCATCATTTTAAACTTTTGGAATATATCGGCACTTTATATAGCTTCTTTTTTTGTTATTTTCTGAGACTAAAAACACTACGGATAGGTGGTTAGTACGTGTCGCCTTCAGTGATTTATCTTCAACTGCCGGAACTGCCGGCCGTGCAGGGTTCCTTAGGTTTAAAAAAAAATACGGATATCAACATGGCCTTCAAAAGAACCCCACATGACGTGGCCAGAATTAGATGTTTTTCATGTAGAAAAGATATGAGAAGATTTCTTTACCGTGATATACGGTACCTGACAGGGACAGCTCATCAGATTCCACCAGGACAAAAGATTGAGGGTTTCTAGCTGTGATGTAATTTCTTGGTGATTTAGGTGGTGTTTGATAATATTTTTATTTTAAGGAATAATTTTTATTTATTTATATTCCTTACTATAGTTCCTAAGTAAAATAGCACATTTGATAATTACATAAAATTTTCTATTCCCGAAATAGAAAAAGAGCATAAATGCATTTGATACACTTACAAAATTTTTTGTGTTATAAAATGTTTTAATTTTTTATTATTTTTTAAAGATTTTTCTTTTCTTTTATCCTATCTTCTTCCTCCTCCTTTAGCCGGTGGCGGCAACTGGTGGCCGGTGGGCAGCAACTGGTGACCAACGGGTGGCGACCGGTTAGAAGAGGTAGGAGAAGAAAAAAATTACTTATTCTAGAAATTATTATTAGGAACAAAAGATAACTTTTTTCTACTTATTGTTTATATTCTAAATCTCCAGCTATTTTTATATTTCAAATAATAGAAAGATTAGTTCACATTACCAAATGGATTTATAATTGAGAGAAATAAAAACATTACCCAACGGAATTTATTTATCGAGCAATTGCCCAAGGCCAATTACCATGGGATTGTATGTAATCTAGAGCTAGGGAAACATTTGAGCATGCTGGCGATTATACTCTCCGATCGGTTAATTTGCAATCAGCTCTCGTGTTCTTTATTATTTATTCTATAGTGATTTTGTCCTCCCACGTTGCTAAAATTGTAAGATCCGTTAGTTTTCGCATTAATCTTTACGACAAATTTCGCATTCTTCGTCACTGCTAAAATAAGATTGGACACGCCGTTGTTCGAAAAGGAAAGGGCAATCGGTAGATGCACTGTATTAAGGTTTACAAGGACCTCGAGGATATAAACTTGAATAGTGCTAAACCAAGTAGGACAAATGATGACTGCCCAATATCTTCTTCTTAGGCAAGTAAAATAGTTTCGTCCCATCACATATTACGACTCTTATCACATAGTTCTCGTTAATGACTAGTCCATTGAGTTAAGGTCACTTCCTCATTTTGATGATTCTACTCATCACTAATTCATCTTCTTCATCGATTGGCCTGCTTATCAGTAAAGATCGGCCTGCTCATCAGTAAATTTGTACAGGCATCCGTTACTATTAATTTTCTATGCTAACCAACCTTGGAACATGTGACAACCTTGTCCATGAGAAACATAAACAAGCAAGTGACGTGACAGTTCAGTTGTCTTGGCCATCTTATATGAGCACATTGTCACATCAACGATTCTTTGTAAAAATTAATTAGAATGATTATATTGGAATTTTGTGTGAAGATTTAAGACTAAAAGGAAAAATCGGAAAATTTAGGACTGTGCTTACTTTCTTGCTATCCTAATACAATTTCTATTCAGCTTCTTCAGTTGCATTTCAAGTGGCAAAGGATTAGCGCAGAAGATATCTATTAATCAGCGCTGGTCTGTACAAATTTAGCTGGGCCTCAACAACGACGGGCCTCCAATTCCTGGATCACGGGAATGGGCAGGTAAACGGCTTTAGGGGACGGCTTCCCTCTTCTCATCCTTAAAGACCTGAGGCACTTAGTTTTGGTTTTCCTAACAGGCGTCTTCCAGCTACTGCGAACTTCTAACTATAGTCAATTTTCATGGGATTTTTAAGTAAGATGTGACTGTTCGCTTTCTTTGTTACGTTGTCAATGAAATCTTAATGTCTGAGTGCTTAAGAACTAAGTAAGAGCTCCTTTTGCACATGGCTCCAACTTTTATCATAGGAGGCTATAGTCGATATGAGTGTCCAATAAATCTTTTATCAAGAGTTAGGTCTTTCTGAAACTCATGTGGTTATGCAAAAAACTAGCATTTTAGACTTATTTTAACGAACTAGATGAACAAATGGACGGTTTGTCCAAGAAATTGATGGGACTAAGGAATTGCAGCCTTTTTCGAAGAAAATGAAACCAGAAAAAGAAATTGATGGGATTCATTTTAACTACAGGCAACTGCCCGTTCCTCATTTTACTAAGTTCACCCAATAAGATTGACATGCCAAATTTTTCATGCATTAAAAGAGTAACCCACCTTGAGGATACACATATAAGCATATGCTTAAAAAATGAAACCAAAAAAAGGAACAAAAAGTAAAACAGTTTTTCAAGTTGAATTTAGAATCGGATTAGAAAAATAAGCTACGTTCCAGAACCGATTATTGGATATACATGATAAGTTCCAGGTTCAAAAAGCTGATAGAGTAACTTGATCGCAAGCATCAAGCTCGAGTGGTCGTGGTGGTCGTGAATCCAAAGCTCGAGCTCGAATGGCCATGGCAATCGCAAGATTGAGACTTGGCAACCATGGCCATGGGTCGAGCTTGAGTAGCCATGGGCGAGGCTAGCCTCACCAGTCGCAAGAGAGGCTGCCTTTGCCCGTGGCCACAATGGCCTTGTCCAGTTCCAGGCAAGAGCTTTGCCACCCTCATAGACCACAGTAAAAAAAATAAGGAAGGAAAATAATTTTTTTTATAAAATTATTGAATTTTTTTAAATATTATTAAAATTATTAACGTCGCACGAATATCTTATGTAAGGGTCAATGTCCACATTAGCGATTTTTAGTTAAAATTGATTGAATTGACTCAATTGGTTAAAAGAGAAAATGTTTAGAAAATCAATTGGCAAAATTGAAATGTTTATGACTGAATTAATAAAAATGTAATAGGTTTAGAACTTTTTAGACAATTTTCATCTAAAAACTTATCACTTCTTTAACATTTTCTGCACGAGATATGTGGAAACTCACCATCGTATTTTGACCTCCCACATGAATGGGAATGAGATCCCCAGACCAAAACAACAAAACTACGTTGCCTAGCTTTTTTATTTTAGGAAATTGCGAGTGAAGATGATCTTAACTTAAGAACAAATCATAGCAAATAGTCCAATGCACATGCACTTCATTGAGATGTGGATCGTGCAAGCCAATATACAAATCCGCCCAAAGAAAACCGAACACTAATCCCAATGTCCAAAGGCTCAACGGCCTCAATCCTCCATGTCGCGACCCTCCCGGTGTGGTCCGAGAAAGACGAGCTGAGAAATGATTAAGGAAACATCATATTAAAGCCTCCAGATGAGAAGAAAGGGAATAGGATAAAACCCAGCCCAACCCAACCCTTACTCAACCTATTTTTATAGATCCAGGCCCAACGAAGAAGCCGTGTAAAAATAAAGTGCCATACAAGAGTCTCCGGAGCGGATTAATGCCTGGAAATCACCGGGAGGGCGCAGCATAAGAGAAACAGAGTAGAAACACTTCATTGTTGAACGACCATCTGGAAACGACCTCAGATGGAAATTCTTAGCATGGGCCATCATTGAGTAGGGGATTGCATTTAGAAGATGGAGCCGAATGTTCTCTAGAATGTCACTACTAACCCCCTCACCTCTCTCTCTTCAACTAGAGGACACTCTCTCTCCTCTGTCTTATGCATCTTCCGAGAAAAAGAAGCCCGCTCTCTTTTTTTTTTTCAAAAAACACTCCCTCCCTCTCGCTCCCAAGAGTCTCGCCGTTCGCCTCTCGAGCTCAGACCCACAATCTCTAGCACGTTGCCTCCACCTCCATTGTCACCTTCAGGAGCCACTTTCTCTCCGTTGCTCCCAATAGCCCCCGCCAATGGCATCCCGAGCTCAGATTCAATGCCTCCGCCACGTCACCTTCGCCACCGCCACCGCCACCACCTCCACGAACCACTTCCTCTCTCTCTCTCTCTCTCTCTCACCCTAAAGCACCCCCGCCTATCTCATCCTGAGCTCATATCCTTTCCATCATCTCTACCCTTGGCTTTGTTGCGAGAGAAGGAATGCCGATGGAGTCCGTGTTGATCCGTTCTTACTCGTCCCCTCCGCTCGCAGAAGTGGGAGACCTTTGCGGCCTGAGATCGTTGTCGACCGCCGCGATGAGGAGGGCAGCGGCGCCGTCGCAGCGGTTGCCAAGTCGCCTTTGCCTCCGTGCTCCTTCTTAGTGTCCCTTTTGCCTTGCTTCCCAAGTTTGGAGGCAAAGCGTGAAGGAAAATGTCCAAACCATGCAAAGCACCGGCAAGAGGAGAAATCGGAGTCGCCTTCTCGCCACAACCCCTTGGGTGGCATCTCCTATTTACTAAAACTTCCTATTCACTAAATCAATCAATCTACAATTAGGATCAATCAACGATCACAATCTTCAATTGTATCTCCAACATAAAATGCTGGAGTTTATGGCAATTGAAATCTTGCTGCACATTAGACCCATCAAATGGATAGATTGGATCAGGTTGAAAAATGATCTGACCAATATCAATCCTTTTAACCCACGTTGACTCAATTCCATAGAGTATAATTCTTATGGTTCAAACCCAATCTGACCCAGACCCAAACCCGCATTGCTCAAGAAATGAAGAATTGGAGTAGAAGTGGCTGAAATTGACAACTGGAGGGTGCGCAATTCTTCACTTCTTCTACAATTATTGGATGATTGATTGCAAGTCATTCCATATGATTTGGTTGTGGACAACACCAATAGAGTGATGATAGTTAGCATGTCCTGATCATGGGTAATGGATTGTGCTGATATCAAGTTCTAAAATGTGCTAGTCACTTGTTCATTTGATTAGAACGTTGATCACAACAAAAATAGTCATTGACAAGGCTTAGAATTTGTAAAAGGAGCACCTGCGTCTTCTCTTATTTATGTAGACAAGGACATTAGGCCACATCATTAAAGCATTAGTGTTAACATACTAATTAAAAACTGGGCTTAAGATACCCTCTCATAAAGGGACGCTACATAGTCCTACAAAGAGTTGACTAATTATTACTCAAGAAAATGTTTCAAATGGTTCTAGTAACATGATGTCCATGTCACGCAACGCTTATGTGGATCCTACCACAATATTCTACAATTCCCTGTTTCGTGGTCAGTGAAATCTTCCATGCCAATGAACGACCGTCATGTATAGTTGCATTGCATATAAGAGCTTCGTTGATGATCCTAACATACACTAATGTTTATGTAAAATGTTAAGTATATATGCCACCGGTTAGGATTAAACATAAGAATGATTTCGAATAGTCAATTTCAATGGTCCCTCAGATCTATAGGGGAAGCCATCCTCTATATAGCATCTAGCCCCTTGAACTGAAGCGATGTCACGCCCACCCTCGTGCATCCAAGGCTAAAGGAGACAAGTGGAAGCAAAAATTTTGGGCCACTTGAGGAAACGAAAAAATGGTAAAGACCAATTCCATTTGGACTGTTGATTATGTGGGCTTCATAGCGAGACTTACATTTTGAGTGTTTCAAAAGATACGGGTTCACATGATCTATATACCGAGCAACAACATCCACAGGAAAACGGTAATACTCGTTTTTGTCCCATATTAAGCTATTTTATTTCCTAGACTAAAGGGTCTGCAATTTTCCCTCTTAATTATGCTTAAGAAGAAAGCCATATAATCATTAGCTGTCAAAACTTTCCCTATTTAATTATGTTCAGATCAGTTTTCACTTATTGGATTAACCTCTCTAATCCAATCAAAACATATTCATGGCAAGATTGAAAGTCTTGTGAGAACTTACGTTTCATGACTTGACTATGAGAAGTTATGTTGAACTAGAATCGAACTTAAGGATTTGTTTAATAACATTTCCGTTTCGAAAAATAATTTCTTTTCAAAAATAGTCTTTTTCTATTTCTATTCCGGAACAATTTTCGAGTAAAAGAATGTGTTTGGTAACTATACAAAATTCATATTCTCGGAATAGAAAAAGAATACAAATGTGTTTGATACGACCTACAAATTTTTTTGTAATGTAGAATTTTTTAAAATTTTGTAATAATTTTATTAGATTTTTCTTTTTTCCCTCTCTTCTTCTTCTTCTTGCTCCTACTCTAGCCGCGATGGTGATAGCCAGCGGTTGATAGCGGCAGGGCGTCCGACAACTAGCGACTAGTGATTGGCAATGGCAACATCTGACGGTGGGTGGTGGGCGGTGAGCGATGGGGCGCGGCCGGCCCGGCCGACGGCAAAATGCGAGGGATGGCGGACGGCGAAGCGGCAAGGAAGAAAAAGAAAAGAAAGAAAAAAGAGAAAATGACTTATTTCTAGAAATTATTCTTAAGAACAAAGATCTATTTCTACTTCTTATTTTTGTTTCAAACATATTCCCATGTTCTTTTTTTTTTTTATTCGGGAATAGAAAAATTAATTGATGTTATCAAATGAATTCCTATTCTTTTTTTGTTTGGGGGATAAAATAATAGAAATTAAGAAAAATAAAAATGTTCCTATCTTTTTAAAGCTGACTAGAATCTTCGCCTACTGCTTCATGTATCAATAGGGTTGGCTTCTCTCACATTGTGCAGATTGAGCTTTGAGAGGGATGTGCATCTAATCTCTCTCTCTTAATCCCTCTCTCTCTCTCTCTCTCTCTCTCTCTCTCTCTCTCTCTCTCTCTCTAACTCATCATGTCCAACAAATTCTCTCTATGAAGTTCTCTCCCTGTCAGAATACCCTTTCCAAGTTCAGACATAGAAGATAAATACTAGTATTTGCTTTTGTGGTACTTCTCATAGAAGCAGACAATCCTAGCTTGGCATATACCTACAAAAACCCGCTTCCCACCACCCAATCTTCACTTCTCACCCTTCCATTTTCTTCTCTCATTCTCTCTCTCTCTCTCTCTCTGCATATCAACGAGGACGTACGGTCACTCTACAGTTTCGCCGCGTTTTTTTTATGATAAAGGTATGTTTATGGTGGTCCAACAAAATCAGTGTCTCTCTTGATGCTTTTGCCCAGCAAGTACAGCCATTGCTAAATTTTCCAGGCCCGATCGACATGAATCCGTTCTATCGCCGGAAAGATAAGGTTGTATTCGTGATGGGCGCCACTGGCACTGGCAAGTCTCGGCTAGCCATCGACGTAGCCACCCATTTTTCAGGTGAGGTCATAAATTCCGACAAAATGCAAGTCTATAAGGGCCTTAACAGCGTCACCAACAAGGTCACCAAAGAGGAGTGCAGAGGTATTCCTCACCATTTATTAGATTTGTGGACCCTGATTCAGACTTCACGGCCACGGACTTCCGGGACCACACATCACTAGCCCTGCGATCCATCTCTAGGCGAGACAGGGTCCCAATAATCGCGGCCCGATCCAATTCCTTTATTGAAGCTCTTGTGGATGGTGATCCTGAATTTAGATCAAGGCTCGCGTTATCAACTCCTCTGCGATTGCTGTAAAGCGTCTCTGTTTCTCCTCGCTCCTGCATGTTGGAAGCCAGACGATCTTTGGAAGCTGCAGGAAGTAAAGCATCATCATACGACGTGTTGTTCGTGTCGAACTCGAGGCGCATCATTGGGGTTGAGCTGCGTTTCTTATTCTGGGCCGAGAGCGTGGCCTGGTTCTCTGGGCCTGCTCTCCATGGTCCTGTCTCTCTTCAAAATAGCCTTTTCGGCTTGTCCCGGGTGAATCAGAATTATCTGAATAATATCGTTTCTCTGCTTTTACTCTGTGTTGAGGTTTTCCTCTTGCTAGTCATGGGGTTTGGCTTATGGATGGAAGCACTGAACATTTGCACTTTATAATTCAGGAGCACAAGAGCACGGACCCGGTAAATAATCTGTAGACCTCACGAACTAGTTAAGTCCAGACCTTTGCCATAGGGTTGGCGGGTTCCCGAATTGGGCGGATTCCCCTAGAACTAGAAATTGGACCAGCTAGACTTGTCGGTCCTGGCCTGTTCAGGGTTTTGGTAATTTTCCTTTCCTATTTAATAGAAAAGGAAATTTGAAAGGAAACAAAAACATATCAATTCAAGTATTTTGGCTCTGCGTTTGGAACTAGGAATCACATAGAATCAACTGATTTAATCCAATCAAGTCTAGTTCTCGAGTCAATTCACCCGTACTTTGCAACGCGTAGATGGCTCTAACGTGGAGTGATTTGCAAATAGTCGGTGGAAAATGAACAAGTGTATGTCAATTTATAAGTTGGAGATCACTGGAGACCCTACTTAGTCGTGTGAATCCTAGAAATTAGCATTCAATGTTTCCAAGTATAACGATGAGAGGAGGATTTGACTATTGATGTCTAGACTTGTTTTTGCTTGTTCACTCACCTTGGCCTTTGCAAAAATGAAAATGATAAAATCTTCACAAAGCTCAAATGTTGACATGTAGATTCACAATTTTTTCTTTTTCACGATTCTATGAAATTTGACTATTGCTATTTAATCTCAACGAAAAAACAAATTCCAGTCCAAACAAACAGGCCCACCTTCGAACAAAAAAAAATTCAGTTCACCTCTTGAATTTATTTCAGTGAACTTGATTTATCCTTTCAAGTTTAACTACGCGGCAAGTATTAGCTTGAAGCAAGCCAAAAAAATTTCATAAAAAAAATTGTTGCCCGGAATCTAAATGGAGATTGGTGAAAACACTAATATGCTCTTTTGTGCCAAAAATTGCGATGGACCATTCGCATTGTCTAATTTTGGTCAGCTGGCGAGCATCAAAATTCAAAAGGTCAATTTTGTCTGCTGATGACCTATTGGCCTCAATGAGCCAATCATATAAAAGTTAGGTATAATCTGTTTGGTTTTTCTCCACCATCAGCGATGATGCTAGCACTTCCTTCAAGAAAAAGCAATTACCTAAGCACTAAAGCTCGAGTCGACAACAAGAGAGTTCCATTTGGCCCCCACTCAAGAAAGAAAGAAGTCACATTTGACACCAAACTGCACATGCAGTAAGGAAAAGGTGGGTGTGAAAAGGGTTAAAATAATTGTACTTTAATATTCATTTTGGGTGAAGAAAAAAAAAATAATAAATAAAAATTGGCAGTTGGTAATGGATGGACAGTTGAAGCAGCACTTAGGTCCCATGACCATGAGGGCCACCCAACGTTGTTGTCTTGTACTTGTAATGGGCGATTCTATCCAAGCTCAATCTCAGTGTTAAAAAAAAAAAAAAAAAAGTTTGATTTTTCTTTTTGGGTGTGTTTTCTATGGCATCTACCTACATGACCAAAAGAGAGCCCACAAAAATCACCACTAATATTTAAAAGTGCTCCTATTTTGTCCTCATACACTAAATATTGAGATAAATATGGATTAAATCTCCATTTTTTTTCCTATCTAAACATGCTTTATATGGTCTAAAGAGCGCCCAAAGATGACCAAGATATTTCCAGATCAGGTGCCTCATTAGTTGGTGAGATTCACTTAGATGCTTAATAATCAAGTGATTGGAATAATTTTTATCGAAACTAAATGATTGAATCCGATAGTGTTAATAAATTTATTCGAGTTTCATAGCATATCATACACATAAAATAAGAGGTAGATAAAAATACGCATTACCTTAGAATAAGATGAAAAGAATTGTATTTTTGCTTTGTAATCTTATATTTAGTGCACAATTCCAACATGTCTAAATTAATTTTATACTATTTTCCGTATGCAATTTGTTGTCTTTTTTGGGTGCGTCTAATTCTTTTAAAAGACACCAACTCTAGAATGGATCCTAATTCTAGCCTGAATTAAATTTGGATTAAATCCTTTTTTTCCTATTTTGTCTCATACACTAAATATTGAAATAAATATGGATTAAACCCCTATCTTTTCCTGGCTAAATATGCTTTGTATAGTCTAAAAAGGGCCCAAAGATGAACAAGATTTTTCAGATCAGGTGCCTCATTGGTTGGTGAGATTCATTTAGATGCTTGATAATCCAGTGATTGAAATAATCGATATGGAAACTAAATGATAACTTTAAATGATTAAATTCAATAGTATTATTGAACTTATTAGAGTTTCAAAGCGTATCACAAAACTTAAATAATAGATAGATAAGAATTGGCTTTGCCTTAGAATAGGACAGAAAAAATTCTATTTTCACTCAATAATCTTACATTCAATGTACAATTCCAATGTATCTAAATTAATTTTACACTATTTTTTGTATTCAGTTGTTGTCTTTTTTGAGTCAGTCTAACTCTCTTTAAAAAAAATACTAATTTTAATTCTTGATTATGACCCAATTTTTTATTTTTTTTTGGTTTTGATAAAAAGCATAAACTTTATATGAGATCCTAATTTAAATATAAACATTTTCTTTTATCTCGTTAACAAAAATCTCAATCAATACTTAAATTTGGCCTTTCTCGAGTTTCCCTACAATGATGCCATTAGAGTGAGAGGTACATGTAGAATGACACATTGGATCCTTAGGATCTATTTGGTAACCATCCCATCAGTGTCAAATTTTGATTTTTTGTTTCCAAGGGTAATTTTGGAATAGAATCATATTTGGTAAAATTTTTGTTTTCGGGAATAAATTTTATTTTTATTTTTTTTGTTCTTGGATGTAAATTTGGAACAAAATCAAGAATAAATAAAAAAATTATTCTTGTTCGTGGGAACAAATCTAAGAATCAAGTCATTTTCTTCTTCTTCTTCCATTTTCTCTTCTTCTTCTTCATCTACCGCAATCCCCGCGGTTGCCGTGCATCGCCCACCGCCGCCGATCTCCGGCAACTGGTCCGGCGAGCTCGCCAAGCTAGGGCAAGGTCCAGCGAGTTCGTCGGAGGCAAGCCTAGCTACCAACCTAGCCACCAGCAAGGCTTTATCGATGAGGGTTGGCCTCGCTAAGGGCCAGCAACACTCCGGTGAGGTTGTTGGCCCTCGTCTGATGATCGGCCACTTAAAGAAGAAGAATAAGAGAAAGAAAAAGAAAAGGAAAAAATGAAAAAGTAATAAAATTATTTAAAAATTAAAAGAAAATGATTTGGAGTAAAAATTTTAAACACCGTATCAAACGCTTGATTTATTTCAAAATTAGAAATTTTGAACAATTACCAAACAATTTAAAATTCTTATAAATTATTCTAGGAACAGAATAAAAAATAATTATTTATGATCATAAATTATTTTCGAAAATATAATTGTTAGGAAATGCATTCTTAGCATTATTATTGGTCGGAAACCTTGATGGAATCAATTTTGAATGCGGACTAATGAAACTCGGTACTTTTGTACGAGATAAAGCGAAAAAAAGTTGGGGCCACAATTAGATTCAAGCTCAAGTTTGTCGGTTTTTTTAGGAGAATTAGTAACTACAGCATGAGCGTAATTTTCAGGAATCAAAAAGGACCATTGAATTTTCAACCAAGAATTGAATTTTCTCCCCCTTTGGGTTTTTTGAAATTCTCATTAATTGCCCTCGTCTTGTCTTGTTGTGACTTGTAAGACAGCCCTTCGACTTCTTCGTACGACCACCTCTCTCTCTCTCTCTCTCTAGATAACGAAGCATTCCACTTCCTCCTTCTTCCTCCTGCAAGAAAATACCAACCCGGCATTGCGATCGCGCCGCGTCTGCTCCCGCCGGATTCGCCGCGTCGGGGCTCGGCTCTGGCGAAGTGGGGGCCTCTCCCGAGACCAACTCCGGCGGAAAGCGACGAGCTTTTCGCCTTCCCATTGCGGTTTGTCTGGTGGGTCGTGCTGGGTCGTCTTGTCGCCTTCCCTTTTTTCGATCCATTGGGACGTCAAATCGGCAAAGTTTCGATCTTTCTCTGTTGGGTTGTCTAGAAAGACGAGCCGGAGCTGCGCCCGAGTAGTGGGTGTGCTCGAGGGATCGTCTCGAGGAGCTATATGCCTATGCTGGTGGTTTCAATCGGTGCATTCGTTTGATTTTTTATACCGATTCTGTATTGTGTAATTATCGCCTCGGCCGTTTGATTATTCCCCAATTGATGTTAGGCATTGATATAAGGAGGCTTCTCAATCTCCAGGCTTTTTCGTGTTGTGGGTTATCTTGATAGTTGAGTATTGCATTGTGTTATTTCATTGAAAGGGTCGCATTTATCGGTTGTATCCAAACCGGGGAATGAGCAAGTTACTGTTTTTGATGGTTGATTTAGGTATCTATTCCTCCAGGGAAAGAGGGTTTTGGCCCTGAGGGTGGAAAAGCTATCTCTTTTCCTTCAGGTTTCATGGAAATATGTGAGTGTAGCAACTTCTTGGTAAGCACTCAGGCAAAAGGGAGAATCGGTTTGGTTGAATTTGGGTAGTTTCATTCGCCGTGGTAGGGAAAGCCCAGAATGGATTTCTGGGTATTTGTAGCGGCGGCTGGTGCCGGTTGCTTGACTAAGTATTTGAAGAACACTCCGAATGGTAGGGAATTGCCGGCAGACCTTTGTTCGAGCTGCAAGGACCCCGAATCTCAGAAGTATCTCGTTCGCAGATTAGCACGGGGAAAGAAATTAGCCAGAGATGCTTCTAATTCTATGGAAAGGTTAGAATTTGTGGGCAGAGAAAGTTTAGATGCTTCTTCTGCTGCAGAAGAGGCTTCTGGATCGAGGGTATATGATCCAAAAAGTGACGGAAATTCAGAGGAGTGCATACTCTCTATATCAACTTTGCCTACTGAGATGTCAAGTAGTGAGACTTATACAAGGAATGAGAATGAGAGTGATGCTGGTTGTAGTGACTGTAGTGGCTCAAATGATATGTTGGCTGGACCATCTGAAGGAGATATTGTTACTTATTGTGGCTTTGCTAGGAGTAAGAGCCTTAATAGATATAAATATACGCGCGGGCGACTAGTTAAGCCATTGAGTTCCTTGGAAAGTTGCCTCATGGCTCAGTTATACAACCATCACGCTGAAATGGAAGATTATTGGCATGGTTCCCCTCAGTCACCAACCTCTCCCATCGTAAGGCCATTGCTGGTCACTGATGGGAGCCGCATCATCAGCCGACTCGGTGATGGGTTTTCCGGAGTGCAGTCTGCAACGGAGGTAGATAAATTACAGAAGAAAGCCAAGTCAGAAAAGAACAGAAGCGTGGTTGGCGTACCCCCGTTACCGAAACTCACCGCTTTGCATTTCAGGAAGCAAATGCAAAGTACATCAGGGAAAGACAAGAGGTCGGGAAGCTCTATCAGAATGTTTACTGGGCAAAAGCTTTCTTCCTGAACATGGTACTTCTTTAATTCAATAAACATTCTTAGAAAGTGCCTCTTCTTTCTCATAATACTGATGATTGAATTTGTTACATACTCTTGGGCATTGTCTGCACTGCATTTTGTGTAATGTTCATTGCCGTTGCTTGTTTGAGAGGGAAGGAATTAAAAGAAACCACGTGTATGGAATCAGTCCCTAAAATGAGGCAAGTAGTTGATGTTTGTGACCTCTAAATAATATTTTTGGATTCATTTATGACTTTTATCAACTTGTAATGCTGAGTTTGTCTAGCTAAGAATGGTGCACAAACGAATTGCTATTGAGAATCTGTTGTAATTCAACTGTTAAAACATTAACAACCCCAGTCCTTTCACTTTTTATTTGAGTTCATTTTTCGAGTTTGTAATATCTGGCAGACACAGAAGTTCCGTGCTCCATACTTTGGAGAAAGGTGGTATTCTGCAATTTATGAGCTAAAATTGCGATATCTCCTCCGAACTTGCAATGTGGATTAAAACTGTTTTCCTATTTCTAGGGTCATTGCATGGGTCCATTCTCTTCTGCCTTGGAATTTCTATTGGCGTCATGTCTTCCATTATAGCCAATCAAAAGGAAATTGAGAAATTGAAGGATTTGTTGAAGCAAACAGAGAACTTGGTTCAGGACCTACAGGAGGAACTTGAGATGAAAGATTCACTTACTGTGAAGGAACTAGCCAGTGAGAATTATGAATCTCAGGATACGCATATTGACTCCTTACGAGACACTGCTCCAACACCATTCTCCCTTGAACACTCTGTGATTGATCGAAGAGTTTGTACTAAAGAATCATATAGTCCTAAGGTAGAAGAGACTCCAGATAGTATGAGCAAAATTGAAGCTGAACTTGAAGCTGAACTTGAGAGGCTGGGGCTGAACATGAACATAGCTGGATTGGAAAGGAGATTGTCCAGTGCCGAGGTAATGATATTTTACCATTGTAATCCTGCAGATGGTATTTCTTTAGATTTTTTCTACTTGACCTGATGTTGAATGTAAGTAACAATGCTAAACACCTTCTTATCTGTTTTTCAGATAATTTTGCTGTTATCTGACAGTCTAACAGCTATGTACAAACACTTGTATTAGATCTTGACTGAGCCCTTAGTAAGTGTGGAATTTTCTGTGGGGGAATAACAATTTGGTAGATGATTTGGGTGAGATGGAGAAGGTACTTTGCTAATTTTACGATAAAAAACCTATCTGTGATAATCGTTTAAACCTTTATATAGGATTAAAATCCTTCTTGATCCTGATTGAAGTGGATTTCAACCTTGCAGACAAAAAAAATACGATATGGAAATTTCATGTTCATTCGCAGTAGAGATCTTTAGTTCATAACCTTTCACTGACTCAGGCAATAGATTTGCAGGACTTAAGCTTCACTGTTGTCACATAATTCTGCATGTGCAATCTTTGGGATGCAATTCATATGATCATAGGGTTCATGAAGTTCTATTACTTCCTCATAACTTTTCATATGTAACAATCTCAACAAAGTGTCGATAAATGGCATTCGTTATTCAACTATTGTTGGTTTCCTATTTATTGTGCCTCTTGCTTTCAAGAATACAAGCAACTCAAAGGATGTCCAAGGTACAACATGCTTGGAATTCATTTCATATGTTTCTCTGTCACATAGCTTAGGGGTGAGATCTGGTGAACATTGGTGCCCTCATCTCACTGCTAAAAGTGTTTTGCGGAGCTGATGAGGGTTTCTCGTGGTACCTGGTTGTGGCTTGGAATTGTTTAATTTGGAGACTCCTTTTGATACAGTTACGCGACAATGTCTTTGTTTGTGTGTTAGATAGGCCGATAATTGGGATTGTGTATCAGCCCTTTGAGTCTTTGGATTGTTGCAACTTCAGGGCGTCCATTGCACTGTTGAAAATTTTTAGCATACTGGCATCCATATTATCATTGCCAAGGCACCCCTTTAGTGCTGTTTGCATATCCCTTTGTCTGGTGATGGAATGGCATGGAATTGATCTTATTGAAACTTTTGATCATATACTTCATTTTTAACGGATGTTTGACTAATGCAGCTTGAGGACTTGGGGGAGCATTTTGCCCAAGGCGAGTTGAGAACCGGTATAGATTGTGCACAAGCTTTTGCAAAAGAGGATGCGAATGAATCAAGCAGCACCTCTACAACTCACTCTGCAAACTATGCAGTTTCGCCAACAGAGCTGACCCTTCGCTTGCATGAAGTCATCCAGTCAAGACTTGAAAACCGCATTCAGGAGCTTGAGTTAGCCCTAGAGAACAGCCAGAGGAAGGTACGGCTCATGGAATCGGCACACAAAAGTTACAGAAGCCCAAAGACGAACAACCACCAACTAGCTTCCTCTCTCCATGGTACTCCTGTACATGGAGACAGCAATGCTGTGGCGCGGCCCCAGCCTCTTATCATGAGCTTAGCGGGTGAAGCTCTCAGTGCTTATG